>NC_137462.1:212815407-213055662 GCF_964235325.1 Thermobia domestica | reverse complement strand
GAGGTAATATAAATACGAAAACATTTTGCATGATTCACAATGCGATAAAAGACTTCGGCATCGCGTAACGTTGAGAAAGTACTTCGAAAGAAGAAACAAAATTGACGCTTGAAGAGAAAATCATTGGTAAGTATTAACTGTGTACATAATATTTTCCTTTTCTTGTTTTATACTTGTTCACATTTTCTTTTCATATGGGGGAAGTGACATTGTAAATGAAATACATGTGAAACACAGTACTTTTTTCTTGAATGTATTAGGAAGATTATAGGGGACGGATGTGTTTATCTCTTACCGGGAATTGAACTTGAATTTTACGACATCGAAAACCATATTATTCGGTGTACTTATATGTAATTATAAATTAACTAAGGTGTAGTGTAATGTAATATGGAGGCTACAGGGAATCAAGATTGTTCATTGCACTTGGATTCGATCCAAGATTTTCTTACGTGGCAAACCGTACGCTAAATATTTTGCTCAATGGAGTTTTTACTTATATGGCACTAAAATTGAATACAACCTGTGACGTTGCCGGGAATCGAATTATGATCTTCCGCGCCGAAAGCCAAATACAATAAACAATTAGCAAGTAATTTTGGATTGTTTGGACCTCTCCGTTAGGACGAGGCGTAGTTATTATTTTACATATTAAAAGAATAGTTGCGTAGACACACCAACGGACACATTTTATAATAAATAGGCGATTATTTTCTTGCTCATAGGACCATAGCATATCTTCAAAATATAAGAAGTTAGTGTTACATGAAAAGATCATTAAATGATGTGTGAAACTGATTATTTGTGTAATATAGTATTAATTTTTATTATTTTTGTGTGTGGTATTAACATTTACAGTAGGGGAAAGGAACTGGGTAGCCTACACCTGCTTTGAATTTTGCTTGTTTTTATCTTTAGTAATATTGAACTGAACATAAGTTTGAATTTCGGTGACGAATAATATTTTATATTTGTTAGCATATGTCAGTGGTTTCCAACCTTTTTCATTTTGAGGCGCACCTGGAAAAAAAGTTAACTTTGTGAAATGCACGAGCTGAATAAAGCTTGGTATGTGATACTTTTGTAATCATTTTATGAGAAAATTTAGATTTTTCTTATTGTCCCTTGAAGGTACAAATAATCGTATTTGATTTGAAGTTTAGCGTCCCTTTTTAGCACCATAGTTATGTGGGACATGGACCTACTGATTAACGTTGAATCAGAATCCTTGAGCTTCAGCAGGGAATTCAATCCCCACGCCAAAGGCGCGTACGCTAACCACTTAGCTACAAAGAAGATTTATTCGTGTTTGAAACCGTTACGTGAACTAAAATACGGTATATAGTTAATTTCTTTTGGTAAGCTTCGTGTTTTATATTATGTATTTACCTCGTGATTTACCTTGGCATAAATAATAGATACGAGTTTTGTGTTGTAAATGGGAGGAGAGTATTTGAAAATGTTATTTTGCTCAAAGTCGCGTCTCAGTTTCATTAATTGAATGCCGGACAATCGCCTTTTGTAGGTATAGAGCATATGGTTTTTTCACTTTAACGCCTTAGAGTTACACTTCCTGGCTATGAAAGATGGGAAACTAGTTTAAAAAGTAAAACGATTACCTATGGTTTATATGAAAGAAGCACTGTGAATCAAACTTGGACCTACGTGTACGAAAAGCGCCCATGCTAGCCATTAAATTATCGGAATATATTAGACAGTATGGAGAACAAGAATTCGTAGTAAGAATGTAATTTTACGTGCGTATGTGACATACAGGCTGGGACGTTTTTTATACTAACATTATCAGTGATATTATTTTGTTTTGCTAGTATTATATATCTAGGTTTTTGGGTAAAGTAGACGGGTGAAAGCGAATACTTATAAGTAATTTATGAAGGAAGAAATAATAGTGGTAGAGGGAAACAGACATAATGTTTCTTCGGATGAAAGGAAGACATTTCGTATGAGACATAACCATACTATTTTATTGAGGCATTAGGTCAGATTTTTTAGATCAAGAACTTTTAGATGGGGATAATGTAAAAGTAATTAGAACATGGTATGGTATTAGTTAACGAAGAATCCTCTTCATTGAAATTCTGTGTATGAAATTAGTACACAGTACTAATACTGCGTACTGCAGTGGCTAAAATGAACCGAGAATAATAAGTTGTCTAATATTAATCACGTTGATTGCATGGTTTAAAGACACATTTTAAATATAGAAAACATATTTGTTTCTCGCCGAGGGACTTTGTATGAGAAGTGACTAGTAAGACGAGATATATATATATATGTAATAACAGGTAGTGTACGTCAGGGACAACTTGTAGTTATCTAAACAAGGTAGGTAGCGACACTTGTTGTTACGGAATATAAGAGATAAACGTTTATTCGGCAGCGCAGGTAACGGCATCTAATAGTGTGATTAATGTACTTATTATTAGAATTAACCTTATATACTGATTATAGTATTTAAGTTTATGACAAGATTTACTAGCTTTGAAATTCTGTAGGCCCACAAACTTCCTGTACACTAGCGCCATGTTTGCCGTCAGATACGAGGCAGTTCAGATAATAACAACTATTGGCTTAACCGACTTATTAGGAATTACCGTGACTGAGTTACTGAGACGCCTTGCTGTTACAATAAGGATAGTAGTTTTAATTCGGTAACAATATCTACTGTATAAAAACAAGCAAATGAGAAGTAGCTTGTTTTAAGATAGCAATGGATAAAGCATACTCTTTAACTGGCTTACACACCGTCTGCATGATGTGACTAGATCTATTAAGAGTTAGGATGGGTTGCATTTTAGATATAACGAAAGCTTTACGCAGTATACTTGACATTTATGCTACGTAAAAATAAGTATTTTTAAATAATGTTTCATAAGTTTTTTTGTAAGTTTGTGATTTCTGTGACAAAAAAAATTGCATTAGGAAGTGTGCTGCAATCTATTTTGTATTTATATAATTATTACTATAATTATATTTGCTATGCTTCAAACACAAATCGAGACTTAGCCCTAATAAATGACTGCTTAATATTTTTTAACAAAACATATTGCATTCAAATTGTTTTGTTTGAAATATAATTGTGTTCTTATATTTGATATTAAGGAATTTCCGGCTGTACTATGATCGTAAGACTTCTAAGAAGGAAGTGAAGAATAGCAAGCGAAACGAAAATAGCCCCAACTGTGTGTAAATCAGCAATTCACAACTTTTAATGCAAGTTGGTTACTAGTATGTAACTGACAGATTGTTAGAATCTTGCAGATGCTCGCTTGCTGCTAACTTAGAGATCAGAAAACTTTTTAAAGTTCCGCAAGTCTAGTGCAAGTGAAGCGCAAACTTATGCTATGTAGGATGTGACATACTCTGCAATGAAGCAGAAACGGAACTGGTGGGTCACATACCTAGAACAGATAGAAGATGGACGAGAAATAACATACATTGGATTTTCTAGAGATAAGAAGCGATGTACATAGAAGACAATCGAATGCAAAATGTATAGATATAACCTGCCGTTTAGCAGAAACTGTACAAATGGAAAAGATCAGCTGATGGAAACATGTAGAAGAAAATGATGGAGACCTTCGTTCAGGAGATGATTGATATCATTTGAATACATATGAAAGTTACACTTTTATATTTAAGCTGAACGTTACAATTTTTTTTACAGCGATAGGAAAATGATCTAGCAGTTGGCAACACTGAAAAAACGTTAGAAGCACAGACTGTGGATGATTTAAATTATTTATTTTTACGTCCTAATAGTTTTTAGTCTCACATACATTAATTGTATTTTCGTTTCTTTATTATATACATGAACATGCAAAGCATTTTGTTTATACGGTTAGTTTTAATTATTTGATATTGTAGTGATTGGTATATTATTTCAATTACTAGAAGATAGTTGAAAAGTTTTGTGTAGCTAGACGACTATGGAAACCTTAGCGTATTGTGATATGAGCATGTTTTAAGTTACAGAAGAAGGGTGAAACAATCATGATGAAATTTGTAGAAGGAGAATGTGTAAGGAAATAAGAGATTCGTGAATTTAGAGAGACAATTGAAATCATATTTAGTTATTAAACTAAAATGTTTGATAAAGATTTTTAAAATTTTCTATAATTTTATCTGACATATCCAGTTAAAATGCGCATGTTATTCACAAGTAATGTAGTTAGACACGTATTTGAAGACATTTAGTGGTACTTTGATACATTTTTAAAGATATGCCTGAATATTATTTTTAACCATATATAATTGTTTTGACTATATAGCTGAAAAGCAATCATACTGATATGTATTTTGACTATATGTTTTGTTTTCCAAGGTCCTAATACGTGATATAAACTATTCAGCATTTTTATGAACTTATTTTGTTCATCCACTACTAAATTACATCCACCAGTTGCACATTTAAATCAGTAAATTTTTAACTTATGAACCAACTAGTTATTAGTGTGAAGAATACGTTACGTCATAATAAATTATAATTGAGCAAATCAATTATTTCTAAGTCTTTAGCAGTGGAGGTTCAGATGTTAACTATCTCAATTGTTCAAAATTGGATTCCAATTGTAAGTACACTTGTTATGATTACTTTTGATATTTTAGTTTCATATTTAAGTATAAAGTTTGTTTGTTTATTATCTATATAAGTAAATGTTTGTATTCATACTATTTAAAAGTTCCTATAATACATTTTCAATGAAAGGAAAATTTTCTGCATTTTAGTTTATCCGAAGAAACAATATGTAGTGTATTCCCCTGCAAGAGAAATGTTTTTGAAATTCAGTTTAACAGAAAAAGTTGGTAACAAAATATGTTCATAAAAATTTTTTAGTGCAAAAGTTAATGTATATTGTAACCAAAACATTTCTACATTTTAGTTTCTCAGAAGTTAGAAAAAATGTAGTGTCAATTTTCTGCAAGAAAATTTTCTGGAATTTAGTTTAACAACAAAAATAAAGATTTGTAACGAAATGTTAGTAAAACACTTTTTAGTGCAAAATTTATTTGTATAGTGTTGTAACAAAAAAGTTACCGAAAAGTTTATTTATTTTTAGTTTATCAGAAAAGTTATGAAATATATAGTGTACTTTTCTGCAACAAAAGTTTCTGGAATTTAGTTTTAACAAAATGTTAGTAGCATAATATGTTAATAAAAGTCTTTAGTGCAAAAGTTAATGTTTAATGTTGTAACAATAAACATTCTACATTTTAGTTTTCTAGAAATGTTAGAAATATTATGTAGTGTAATTGTCTGCAAGAAAAGTTTCTGAAATACATTTTAACAAAACAGTTAGTAACATAATGTTAGTAAAAAAAAATTAGTGCAAAATTTTATCTGTATAGTGTTGTAGCAATAAACATTCTGCATTTTAATAGTTTATCCGAAGAAACAATATGTAGCATAAATTTCTCAAGAAAAGTTTCTGAAATACAGTTTAACAGAAAAAAGTTAGTAACAAAATATGTTAATAAAAATTTTTAGTGCAAAAAGTTAATGTTAACGTTGTAACAATAAACATTCTGCATTCTAGTTTATCAGATTCGTTAGAATCAGTATGTGGTGTAATTGTCTGCAAGAAAAGTTTCTGAAATACATTTTAACAAAAAGTTTGTAACAAAATATGTTACTAAAATTTTTAGTGCAAAATTTATCTGTATAGTGTTGTAACAATAAACATTCTGCATTTTAGTTTATCCAAAGAAACAATATGTAGTGTAATTTTCTGCAAGAAAAGTTTTCTGGAACTTCGTTTAACAAAAGAGTTAGTAACATAATGTTAGTAAAACACTTTTAGTGCAAAAGTTAATGTTTAATGTTCTAACAATAAACATTCTGCATTCTAGTTTATCAGTAACGTTAGAAACAATATGTGGTGTAATAGTCTGCAAGAAAAGTTTTCTGGAACTTCGTTTAACAAAACAGTTAGTAACATAATGTTAGTAAAAAAATTTTAGTGCAAAAAGTTAATGTTAACGTTGTAACAATAAACATTCTGCATTCTAGTTTATCAGAATCGTTAGAATCAATATGTGGTGTAATTGTCTCCAAGAAAAGTTTCTGAAATATATTTTAACAAAAAGTTTGTAACAAAATATGTTAGTAAAATTTTTAGTGCAAAATTTATCTGTATAGTGTTGTAACAATAAACATTCTGCATTTTAGTTTATCCGAAGAAACCATATGTAGGGTAATTTTCTGCAAGAAAAAGTTTTCTGGAACTTCGTTTAACAAAACAGTTAGTAACATAATTTTAGTAAAACACTTTAATGCAAAAGTTAATGTTTAATGTTGTAACAATAAGAAATTCTGCATTCTAGTATATAAGACTTATGCCAGAATAAGTGTTTTCGCTTTGCTCTCAAGCCAGAAAAAGAAGAAACTCGTATCCACGAAGTGAAATTTCTCGAGTTGCTACTCGCCAAATTTCACAAGTTTCGTGGATACGAGTTTCTTCTTTTTCTGGCTTGAGAGCAAAGCGAAAACACTTATTCTGGCATAAGTCTTATATACTAGAATGCAGAATTTCTTATTGTTACAACATTAAACATTAACTTTTGCATTAAAGTGTTTTACTAAAATTATGTTACTAACTGTTTTGTTAAACGAAGTTCCAGAAAACTTTTTCTTGCAGAAAATTACCCTACATATGGTTTCTTCGGATAAACTAAAATGCAGAATGTTTATTGTTACAACACTATACAGATAAATTTTGCACTAAAAATTTTACTAACATATTTTGTTACAAACTTTTTGTTAAAATATATTTCAGAAACTTTTCTTGGAGACAATTACACCACATATTGATTCTAACGATTCTGATAAACTAGAATGCAGAATGTTTATTGTTACAACGTTAACATTAACTTTTTGCACTAAAATTTTTTTACTAACATTATGTTACTAACTGTTTTGTTAAACGAAGTTCCAGAAAACTTTTCTTGCAGACTATTACACCACATATTGTTTCTAACGTTACTGATAAACTAGAATGCAGAATGTTTATTGTTAGAACATTAAACATTAACTTTTGCACTAAAAGTGTTTTACTAACATTATGTTACTAACTCTTTTGTTAAACGAAGTTCCAGAAAACTTTTCTTGCAGAAAATTACACTACATATTGTTTCTTTGGATAAACTAAAATGCAGAATGTTTATTGTTACAACACTATACAGATAAATTTTGCACTAAAAATTTTAGTAACATATTTTGTTACAAACTTTTTGTTAAAATGTATTTCAGAAACTTTTCTTGCAGACAATTACACCACATACTGATTCTAACGAATCTGATAAACTAGAATGCAGAATGTTTATTGTTACAACGTTAACATTAACTTTTTGCACTAAAAATTTTTATTAACATATTTTGTTACTAACTTTTTTCTGTTAAACTGTATTTCAGAAACTTTTCTTGAGAAATTTATGCTACATATTGTTTCTTCGGATAAACTATTAAAATGCAGAATGTTTATTGCTACAACACTATACAGATAAAATTTTGCACTAATTTTTTTTTACTAACATTATGTTACTAACTGTTTTGTTAAAATGTATTTCAGAAACTTTTCTTGCAGACAATTACACTACATAATATTTCTAACATTTCTAGAAAACTAAAATGTAGAATGTTTATTGTTACAACATTAAACATTAACTTTTGCACTAAAGACTTTTATTAACATATTATGCTACTAACATTTTGTTAAAACTAAATTCCAGAAACTTTTGTTGCAGAAAAGTACACTATATATTTCATAACTTTTCTGATAAACTAAAAATAAATAAACTTTTCGGTAACTTTTTTGTTACAACACTATACAAATAAATTTTGCACTAAAAAGTGTTTTACTAACATTTCGTTACAAATCTTTATTTTTGTTGTTAAACTAAATTCCAGAAAATTTTCTTGCAGAAAATTGACACTACATTTTTTCTAACTTCTGAGAAACTAAAATGTAGAAATGTTTTGGTTACAATATACATTAACTTTTGCACTAAAAAATTTTTATGAACATATTTTGTTACCAACTTTTTCTGTTAAACTGAATTTCAAAAACATTTCTCTTGCAGGGGAATACACTACATATTGTTTCTTCGGATAAACTAAAATGCAGAAAATTTTCCTTTCATTGAAAATGTATTATAGGAACTTTTAAATAGTATGAATACAAACATTTACTTATATAGATAATAAACAAACAAACTTTATACTTAAATATGAAACTAAAATATCAAAAGTAATCATAACAAGTGTACTTACAATTGGAATCCAATTTTGAACAATTGAGATAGTTAACATCTGAACCTCCACTGCTAAAGACTTAGAAATAATTGATTTGCTCAATTATAATTTATTATGACGTAACGTATTCTTCACACTAATAACTAGTTGGTTCATAAGTTAAAAATTTACTGATTTAAATGTGCAACTGGTGGATGTAATTTAGTAGTGGATGAACAAAATAAGTTCATAAAAATGCTGAATAGTTTATATCACGTATTAGGACCTTGGAAAACAAAACATATAGTCAAAATACATATCAGTATGATTGCTTTTCAGCTATATAGTCAAAACAATTATATATGGTTAAAAATAATATTCAGGCATATCTTTAAAAATGTATCAAAGTACCACTAAATGTCTTCAAATACGTGTCTAACTACATTACTTGTGAATAACATGCGCATTTTAACTGGATATGTCAGATAAAATTATAGAAAATTTTAAAAATCTTTATCAAACATTTTAGTTTAATAACTAAATATGATTTCAATTGTCTCTCTAAATTCACGAATCTCTTATTTCCTTACACATTCTCCTTCTACAAATTTCATCATGATTGTTTCACCCTTCTTCTGTAACTTAAAACATGCTCATATCACAATACGCTAAGGTTTCCATAGTCGTCTAGCTACACAAAACTTTTCAACTATCTTCTAGTAATTGAAATAATATACCAATCACTACAATATCAAATAATTAAAACTAACCGTATAAACAAAATGCTTTGCATGTTCATGTATATAATAAAGAAACGAAAATACAATTAATGTATGTGAGACTAAAAACTATTAGGACGTAAAAATAAATAATTTAAATCATCCACAGTCTGTGCTTCTAACGTTTTTTCAGTGTTGCCAACTGCTAGATCATTTTCCTATCGCTGTAAAAAAAATTGTAACGTTCAGCTTAAATATAAAAGTGTAACTTTCATATGTATTCAAATGATATCAATCATCTCCTGAACGAAGGTCTCCATCATTTTCTTCTACATGTTTCCATCAGCTGATCTTTTCCATTTGTACAGTTTCTGCTAAACGGCAGGTTATATCTATACATTTTGCATTCGATTGTCTTCTATGTACATCGCTTCTTATCTCTAGAAAATCCAATGTATGTTATTTCTCGTCCATCTTCTATCTGTTCTAGGTATGTGACCCACCAGTTCCGTTTCTGCTTCATTGCAGAGTATGTCACATCCTACATAGCATAAGTTTGCGCTTCACTTGCACTAGACTTGCGGAACTTTAAAAAGTTTTCTGATCTCTAAGTTAGCAGCAAGCGAGCATCTGCAAGATTCTAACAATCTGTCAGTTACATACTAGTAACCAACTTGCATTAAAAGTTGTGAATTGCTGATTTACACACAGTTGGGGCTATTTTCGTTTCGCTTGCTATTCTTCACTTCCTTCTTAGAAGTCTTACGATCATAGTACAGCCGGAAATTCCTTAATATCAAATATAAGAACACAATTATATTTCAAACAAAACAATTTGAATGCAATATGTTTTGTTAAAAATATTAAGCAGTCATTTATTAGGGCTAAGTCTCGATTTTGTTTGAAGCATAGCAAATATAATTATAGTAATAATTATATAAATACAAAATAGATTGCAGCACACTTCCTAATGCAATTTTTTTTGTCACAGAAATCACAAACTTACAAAAAAACTTATGAAACATTATTTAAAAATACTTATTTTTACGTAGCATAAATGTCAAGTATACTGCGTAAAGCTTTCGTTATATCTAAAATGCAACCCATCCTAACTCTTAATAGATCTAGTCACATCATGCAGACGGTGTGTAAGCCAGTTAAAGAGTATGCTTTATCCATTGCTATCTTAAAACAAGCTACTTCTCATTTGCTTGTTTTTATACAGTAGATATTGTTACCGAATTAAAACTACTATCCTTATTGTAACAGCAAGGCGTCTCAGTAACTCAGTCACGGTAATTCCTAATAAGTCGGTTAAGCCAATAGTTGTTATTATCTGAACTGCCTCGTATCTGACGGCAAACATGGCGCTAGTGTACAGGAAGTTTGTGGGCCTACAGAATTTCAAAGCTAGTAAATCTTGTCATAAACTTAAATACTATAATCAGTATATAAGGTTAATTCTAATAATAAGTACATTAATCACACTATTAGATGCCGTTACCTGCGCTGCCGAATAAACGTTTATCTCTTATATTCCGTAACAACAAGTGTCGCTACCTACCTTGTTTAGATAACTACAAGTTGTCCCTGACGTACACTACCTGTTATTACATATATATATATATCTCGTCTTACTAGTCACTTCTCATACAAAGTCCCTCGGCGAGAAACAAATATGTTTTCTATATTTAAAATGTGTCTTTAAACCATGCAATCAACGTGATTAATATTAGACAACTTATTATTCTCGGTTCATTTTAGCCACTGCAGTACGCAGTATTAGTACTGTGTACTAATTTCATACACAGAATTTCAATGAAGAGGATTCTTCGTTAACTAATACCATACCATGTTCTAATTACTTTTACATTATCCCCATCTAAAAGTTCTTGATCTAAAAAATCTGACCTAATGCCTCAATAAAATAGTATGGTTATGTCTCATACGAAATGTCTTCCTTTCATCCGAAGAAACATTATGTCTGTTTCCCTCTACCACTATTATTTCTTCCCTTCATAAATTACTTATAAGTATTCGCTTTCACCCGTCTACTTTACCCAAAAACCTAGATATATAATACTAGCAAAACAAAATAATATCACTGATAATGTTAGTATAAAAAACGTCCCAGCCTGTATGTCACATACGCACGTAAAATTACATTCTTACTACGAATTCTTGTTCTCCATACTGTCTAATATATTCCGATAATTTAATGGCTAGCATGGGCGCTTTTCGTACACGTAGGTCCAAGTTTGATTCACAGTGCTTCTTTCATATAAACCATAGTAATCGTTTTACTTTTTAAACTAGTTTCCCATCTTTCATAGCCAGGAAGTGTAACTCTAAGGCGTTAAAGTGAAAAAACCATATGCTCTATACCTACAAAAGGCGATTGTCCGGCATTCAATTAATGAAACTGAGACGCGACTTTGAGCAAAATAACATTTTCAAATACTCTCCTCCCATTTACAACACAAAACTCGTATCTATTATTTATGCCAAGGTAAATCACGAGGTAAATACATAATATAAAACACGAAGCTTACCAAAAGAAATTAACTATATACCGTATTTTAGTTCACGTAACGGTTTCAAACACGAATAAATCTTCTTTGTAGCTAAGTGGTTAGCGTACGCGCCTTTGGCGTGGGGATTGAATTCCCTGCTGAAGCTCAAGGATTCTGATTCAACGTTAATCAGTAGGTCCATGTCCCACATAACTATGGTGCTAAAAAGGGACGCTAAACTTCAAATCAAATACGATTATTTGTACCTTCAAGGGACAATAAGAAAAATCTAAATTTTCTCATAAAATGATTACAAAAGTATCACATACCAAGCTTTATTCAGCTCGTGCATTTCACAAAGTTAACTTTTTTTCCAGGTGCGCCTCAAAATGAAAAAGGTTGGAAACCACTGACATATGCTAACAAATATAAAATATTATTCGTCACCGAAATTCAAACTTATGTTCAGTTCAATATTACTAAAGATAAAAACAAGCAAAATTCAAAGCAGGTGTAGGCTACCCAGTTCCTTTCCCCTACTGTAAATGTTAATACCACACACAAAAATAATAAAAATTAATACTATATTACACAAATAATCAGTTTCACACATCATTTAATGATCTTTTCATGTAACACTAACTTCTTATATTTTGAAGATATGCTATGGTCCTATGAGCAAGAAAATAATCGCCTATTTATTATAAAATGTGTCCGTTGGTGTGTCTACGCAACTATTCTTTTAATATGTAAAATAATAACTACGCCTCGTCCTAACGGAGAGGTCCAAACAATCCAAAATTACTTGCTAATTGTTTATTGTATTTGGCTTTCGGCGCGGAAGATCATAATTCGATTCCCGGCAACGTCACAGGTTGTATTCAATTTTAGTGCCATATAAGTAAAAACTCCATTGAGCAAAATATTTAGCGTACGGTTTGCCACGTAAGAAAATCTTGGATCGAATCCAAGTGCAATGAACAATCTTGATTCCCTGTAGCCTCCATATTACATTACACTACACCTTAGTTAATTTATAATTACATATAAGTACACCGAATAATATGGTTTTCGATGTCGTAAAATTCAAGTTCAATTCCCGGTAAGAGATAAACACATCCGTCCCCTATAATCTTCCTAATACATTCAAGAAAAAAGTACTGTGTTTCACATGTATTTCATTTACAATGTCACTTCCCCCATATGAAAAGAAAATGTGAACAAGTATAAAACAAGAAAAGGAAAATATTATGTACACAGTTAATACTTACCAATGATTTTCTCTTCAAGCGTCAATTTTGTTTCTTCTTTCGAAGTACTTTCTCAACGTTACGCGATGCCGAAGTCTTTTATCGCATTGTGAATCATGCAAATGTTTTCGTATTTATATTACCTCAGATGACCTTCAGAATATTTTGGATGCCTCTCGAAGATCTCTGTCCCGCTGTGTTCCTCTTCTTTGTCCCTCCGAATTCTGGTCACGTTCCAGTTTACCTGTTGTTTAGCCACGCAATTAATCTTTAAAAGGGTTCCGTTTCCGTTTCATAATTTATTCAAAAAGTCTTACAAAATCAAACGGTTGACATTAATTATACACTTCAAGAACCATGCGTGAATTCTTTACATTATTAATTATTTCCTTTATATTAAAATGTCCACTACACCCAAAACTAAATTAACATTATTTTCTCATTTAAACCCAAAACAATTTATTTTCAGTAAATAACGTTGTTTTATTTAAATTTGTCACTATAATTCAAAGCACTACAAAGTCTGCCGATTCATTCTATCTCACACCCTCATTACAAATGCATTTACTTATCACTTTATAAAGACCAAATGCAAAGATGGGCGAGCTCCGTTTAAACATTCAAAATGTTACAAAATACACAAAAAATAATTAATCAACATGGAATACAAACATAGCCGACCGTTTCGTTCAATTTCATATTTAAACCTTTATCAAAATAATAATAATAATTCATCCTGTCACTTTAACATGTTCTACAAAGGAACGCATATTAAAAAAGTGGACAAAAAATATGTAGGTCGTTATTACGTACGCAGACAGGCACCACTGAAGTAATGAGACTACAGTCCGGTACAGCATAATTACATGTCAGTAATTGTACCTAAAGTACCGGTAATAATTCAAGTTCAATTAAAACATTTATTACTTCAATGAGAGTACTTAGAGTAATTACAATATTCATTACTTCAACGACAGTATGTACATAGAGTACCAAAAAGTGTAAGTACTTTCAAGGTCAAAAATGGACTATGGATGCAGATACATCTACTCAAGTGAACCTAATAGTTTTAAAGAAACAACTAGAACTAGTCAATAGGAAAGATATCGTATACCATGCCAACAACGTCAGACCGAGTACATCTTTAATGATCAGTCAGACATTGAAAGAACTTGGATGGGAGGTTTTAATGCATCTACTGTGTAGCCTGGAGATGGCATAATCAGATTATCATTTGTTTCGATCTCCGCAGAACTCCCAGAATGGTGTTTAGTTACATAAAGAAAAGAGGCTAGTGGAAATCTCGTGTCACAGTTTTTTGACCAGTAACCACAAAGAATCTACAGCAACGGGATTATGTTGTTGCGGGTAAACTGGCAGAAAGACATCGAACAAAATGTTTTCAGAATGTTGTTTCCATATCAAAATAAATCTATTCTCAATTTGGACTTCCGAAAGGCTCAATATTAGATAGAGTGCATAGGCCTACTAGTTTTTGTGTAATTTCTTGAACCTCTTGCGAAAGTACCAATAATTTTCAAGCCAGAGCTTTTCAAAGAGTTATGTTAGGCATTTTCGGCGGTTAATAACTCTGAAACGAAACGATTTTTGACCCATGTTCATTCATCTTTTCCTTTCTGTTAATATAAGGAATCACCTCCTAAATGTATGACACCGAGTTCATTAACACCCTACGTGCCAGGTTCTTGTTTGTCATGTTAATTCTTATTTTAGAATAGAAGAGGAAAAAAATATTATTAGTACTATTGCTACTAGGGCAGCAATAATTTCTAAAGGTAAAATTGATATCTTATCTTTACTTCACATTTCTTCATTTGGTAGAAAAAGAATGTAAAGTACACTGAAAATTTATGAAGAAAATTGCTCACATATTTTTTAGTTGGCATCGCTGACTATTTCACCCACTTGTTTCTTGTTATCTTCTGAGAATGAGGCTGCAAACGTATTTGGATATCGTGTTTTTTTTCTTTTCCATGTCTTATCTACTTTAGTCTCATTTTCTAATCTGTTTTTTTTTTTTTTTTTTTTTCAACAAATCATAACATCCACATGCATTGACTCGTTTGCTCTCTATAATTTAAGGTTAATTTTTCAATTTGTAAATTGTGCACAACTCAACAGCATTAATTTTGAAGTTTATTATTTCTTTTGTTTTAGTTTGTTCAATTCCTGACAAAACTGGAAATCTTCAAAAGACGTCAAAGCTCCCATCTGATTGCTGTATGACAAAGTTCGTTTGGTATGACATATGGCAAGGCCAGAATATGTTGCGGAAGTGAAAGTTCAGCTCTGCCCCATTTCGTAATATCACTTTTTCTCACTCGACCAAAAACCGAAACTTGATAGCCTAACTGAGTGAAGCAAAGAAAGTTTAAGAAAAATTATACAGATTAAAAATTGCTATTTGTGAATAACATCGTAAGTGCCAAAGGGTCCTTTATTTGCCAAATCTACTAGTGTTTTCGTTGTCGGTGCTGAGGATCCGTGTCTAATTCTCGGTAGGGATTTATATAGTTTGGTAGATTTAGCCTTATTGGGTCTCTGTGTTGAAAGATGTTAAATTAAAAATTTAAAAAAAAAAAAAACATTTGTCTGTTAAAAGACATAATAGTTCGTATAGCCAAGCAAAAGTACTGATTGCTTTGTAGGAATGAAAAATAATTTTACAAGACAGCTGTTCTTGAAGTCTTCCTCCGCCTAAACATTTGATGGATGTGGACACCTAGTCCTCCCTTTATTCTTATATATTCATAGTCATGAACATAATAGAAATATTTGCAGTTCACAACGCGATGTATGTGAGGTGATAATATAGAGGATGCTTGTTCAACGCCTTGTCGTTGCTAGTGACACCTTAGTTGATAGTTTCTAGTACATCAGGCAGGATAGATTAGAGGTATATGTTGAAGTGCAAACGGTAGTAATGCAAAATAGAAGATCTCTCTATGTTTCAAAAGGTCTTAATTGTTGATGTACCGTTTGTTGGCACAAGTGCATCTAGTGTAGCCTGTCTGATAAATTTGTTGCAGGGAACATTATCCCAGATCATGTTGGATCAAAACAACATAGAAGACGGAAAAGAAGTTTCACTCACAGGGACTGCCAAGCATTGTGTGGGATTGTCACCAAGGACCGTGGAGTAAATGCGGTAAAAATGCCTAGGAAACTCAATCAGCATCTAAAACAGCCTATTGCGACAATCACAGTCATAGAAAGCAAGAATCTATGCCGGAAGTACCTATCAGATCGTGTAAGACTGCGCAAAGAATAACTAGTAATGACAGATAAGACACTATAATCTTTTTCGAAAGTAAACAGTGTATAATCATTAGAATTAGAAAAGTTTTAATTACGAATGAAGAGCTTGATGCAATCAAAATGGAAACAATTTTCATTAGTGTCATTCTCCTCAACTATTACAGTATAGACAGCTTCATAAACAAACCTTGCTAAACGTTTAAAAAAACAGAGCTGTTCTGGAGAGGGAGATATTAAAAAATAAATGCACAGGGGGTTATAACATATTGTTTCTGATATAGGAGGAAATTTACTTTTCCATAAAGCCATCTATTACAGAAATGCACTCTATTTATCTGTGTTCTAGAGCGTTACATCCACAGAAGAAAGATGGCCGTTAGTTAGCAAGTCATTGTGCGACAGCAGATAAGAGCCATATCATTTTCAAACTTCTTCCCTAAGATATGCTGTTGTTTCAACTTGAGAAACAAATGGAAGTCACTGGGAGCAGGACGTGGGGATTTGGAGTGTATCTCCGTCGGAGTTAGGTCTTTCATTGTAGCAGTTCATAATATTGATCACGGCAAGCCCTTCTGTTTCTACCAATTTCACAATCCGGACGCACTTGCTATCTGCAAAACACAGAGACTACAACCAGCATCAATAACTTTACCCTATACTTTGGCACACATACTTCTAGAACTTTAAAGTACAACAAATTACAAGCACAATATTTTGTTGAACCTCTTCTATATCAGGAACAATAATTGTTGAACACCGCTTGTAATTGATTAACACAAATGTTTTACCTCTCTCTCCACTGTTCTAGCTCATATGCCTTTGGTGCATATGGTCATGGGTTCGATTCCTGGAGGGAGAGCATTGAACCCATTATAGTGGACTCCATTTCAACTTCAAATGTAGGCCCACATCTCGTATAGGCTTTATGCTGAAAAGAAATGTTAAACTTCAACAAACAAATAAATAGGAGTGCAATTTTTGAAACTGTTTAACAAAGAGTAAAACAGAGAAGATTGGAAACCACTGACTTACGTGATTGCTTTTCCCCTCAACATTTGAAAATTAGTTTGAGCAATCACGTCATTAAAATTTAAATGATGTTTGCACACCATTTAGCTGAATATAGTATACAAAACTCGTTAAATTCTATTTAGGTAATAAAAGTTTCTTGCAAAAGATATTTCTATGAAGCTGACAATTTTTAATGGTGCGATACTATTTTGCCTGTGATTGGTGGAAATAAGAATGTTTTCATTCCATTCTACTTCGGCAAGAGTCAAAAAAGTAAATTTCGTTTTCTTTATGTTTTGAACTGTCAATAGTAACTTCTATTTTATACCATGTGGACGTTATGGTGAGCAGTTTTTCCTTCTTTTCGAAATACTTCCGTTTTGCCCATTGCAAGTGTAACTCAATAATTTAACATCTTGTAATTGTGTTTACCATTGTCTTCTTTCTTCACAAAGCATCAACGTTACCTTTTGAATAAAAGATGCATTATTTTGTTATTCAGTGTCCATTAAGTAAAATTTATCATTGTAGCCCATTAAATAATTAACTTCAGTCTTCTCTTTGTTCATATCGATGCATAATTCATTCTTTACTTGCTTATGATTTCTAAAGGTTTCTGTAAAGATAAATATGATATTTAGATATGTTCAAATTAATCTCATGTAAGTTGTGCATGTGTTTCTTTTGTCTACAGAAATAGACATGAAGCTGCAGCGTGCAGACACTCATAATAAACACTCAAACATTTAAAGTATGTTGACAATAAAACATGTCTATGTCAGCAAAAGACTGTTCAGAGTTCAAGATACGCCGTACATTGCAGCATCAACAGTTGTTTTAGTACAACTAACTTTAAAATAAGGTTGTGCTATATAGGTCAAGAACTTCTTTTTACCACCGTTATCTGGTTTCTTTTAAGTTTCTGAAATGATCTTTTAACTACAGTTTTTTTCTTATATAGTAGGAATTTTGGCGCCGTTTGAAATAGAATGAAAAATTATTTGTCATAATAATAGTTCTGTACACAAATGTTGTTGATTACTTTCACAGTAATTCAGCGTAGCAAACTCGGATAAAAATAAATGATGAAATGTGTACTTTTCTCACGATTCACTGTCGAAATTGTTTTTCGTAACATTTATTTTGTCTTTGGGTTTGTTTGTAAAAGATAGCATTAAAAGAAAATTCAAATTGTGCCTGCTTACATATCTTTGAGCTGAAACTTATTTGGCAAAGTGTCTACCTACAAACTGGATGGCACTAGTTCAATCCGAATTCAACCATTCTACTTAAAATGGGTAGTTGGAGCAACCTGGGAAAATCAAGATACTAGAACTTGGTGTTTACTACATAAGCTCCATGAAAGCGGAAGTCAAAAACGTGTGGTGTCTTTGCCCCTTGCTCTTCAGAGCCTGTCCCGAAAGGAAGCCGGCTTTTCTTTTACTTTTTGTAACGTATATTTATATGGCAGCCTGAAACTTCACTTTAACAATACTACTTGGGAAACCAGAAAATTTTTAGCCACAGAAACAAACGTCAACCAGTAGATTTTCTCCTGAAAACTCAATTCAAATCTCATTTTTTTTCCCTCTCACTTTCCTAAAATCCTACCTATTAGTCACTCATCCTTCTTGACGTATTAATTATCATTTCCTGAAGGTTACCCAGCTAAAACTCTGCAAATCCCACCCTATTTCTGAAGTAAATCACATGTTCATTCTATTTGTTTGCATCTATTTGCATTTTGATCTGATTATTTGCATTATTTTCAGGTATCGAAAGCGTGCCTGTATTGCTATGTAGGATATAATCAATCATTTAGCAGTCAATAGCGAAAGAGCGAAATAGCAATATCTTGTATCTAATATTCAACAAATATTTAACATGTATCTGTAAAGTTATCGCTGAAAGTAAACAAAATAACGGACGCCATAGAAATTTAGATACTATAATTAATCAACTTTGTTCATGAAGCTAATAAATCCACAGCAGTAAATTGCCAACATTTTAGTTTTAATCAAACAACGGGTCTAGGTTTTAGTATACTTTTGAATTGGTTGTAGGATTAAACTTGAAAGCTCAATTTGATAAACTACTTTTGTTTTAACATTGTCTTCACAATAACATTCGACTCACAGAATTCCTCTCTGCTCTTCTCTTCTTTAATTGAAAATCTCTTCGAGTTTTTTTTTCTCATTTGTACGTGTATTACCTTTCATTTCCCGCGGAAGGAACTTATGGACGAAGTAACCATCGTCAGATACCAATCACATAATGAGAAAATATGTGTGGATTAACAATGACTGTGTCTTCTCTGGATGCTCTTCATTTCTTGATACAATCTATCCATGTTCTCCTCTTAAAAGTGTTACTTATATCATAGTCTTCTTTGTTTTAAATAATATTACAATCGAAAAATGTAATTTTTCGTGACATACATTTGTGCTTAAGATTCTTAATAGAAGTAACTACATACCTAGATTGTTTTAAGCATATGCTTGGATTTAATATTATAAATTTCTTCTCTGGAAAAATAATCCATATAGCACGTATATCAGGAATGTTCAGGATCGAATTCTCTATTCCTATGTGATTTATATCTAAAAATAACCAGGAATTATATCCTTAAACAAAGACATATCTTCATTTTGGAAGAATATTATGTACATTGTATACAGAAATTATATATATATATATATATATATATATATATATATATATATATATATATATATATATATATATATATATATATATAGATAGATAGATAGATATAGATATATATAGATAGATATATAGATATAGATATAGATATATATAGATAGATAGATAGATAGATAGAAATAGACATTATGGCTTTTAGGGGATAGAATTATTTCTGTTCTTCAATTTTTGTTTTTTTACATCGAATTCTTAGTACCAACAATTCCTGTGAAATCTTTCATTCTAATAAATTGCTCGTTATTTTACGTTTTCACTTTAACAAGAAATATCAGAGCAAAAGACAGGTCTTAGGCACACAATGATTTTTTTTTTTTTTTTTAAGCTTAAGAGCAGAGAGAAATGAGTTCCATCATTATATTACGAGTATAACAATATTATGAAGGATTGAACCTATTCTTAAATAGAGATTTGTCACTATTCTGCTTTGTACCGAAGGCATGTTTTCCAGCCTGAACTTTGTAATTTCAAATCCCAGCACTGCAAGCAAAGGTTCAAAATATATGGGTACAAGAGAGAACGAGAAGGAAAAAAAAACCTTGCGGGTATTAATCAACAGGCTCTTATACAAGACAACAGAACGACAAATTCTCTATTGCCGAACTTTCAGATAGTATCACTGCAGTTTTCAGCACTAAATAAAGGAGATAAAATGAACTTCACATTAGATTAGAGTTCCATACAGCGAATTTTTAATTGAATTCTAATTGTTATTCTACAATTAGTCTTGTAAAGAGATTTTTTCATCTATGATTTTTCTGAACTCATTTCCCGGAAATAGAAAAAAAAGTCTTGAGCAACTATTCAGTATGATTTTTCACATTTTTCTATCATGCGAGACACCGTCCAGTAACCGTCTAAATAATGATCTCATTGCGATTGGTGATTGACACTGACCCTTGACAAGAGCATAGACCAAGGATCAATGCCATAGAGGATAAAAACCATTTTTATTCTTTTCATCATTTGTGAAGAAACTGTAAGCATCATTTTCCCCTACATCTTCGTGCCCACCCTTATTCCTTAAAAAAAAAAAAACTTAGAACACGTGCTCAAAATTGATCACTCAACAGACATTCCCTACTAAATGCAAAAATAGAAAAACTCATTTGATAGGAATTTCCCTTCTGTATGCAATTCTTTTTCATACGTCATTTACTAAGGAATGAGGACCTAGACACATTATTTAAACGTTCCTCACTACTGCTTTTCGTACTACCAAGAAAAAATACTTGGACTTAGAACTTCTGGTCAAACTTTCACATATTCACGTGATTATAAGATGCTTGATTAACTTCTGTTTATAGTACAAGATTTAGTAACTTGGTGGTTAGTTTAGTTCAGGCGATCACATAGGAACAATCAATCGAATGTTGAGTTTCTTCGGGCGTTTTGCTCCAGTTTCGTCTGTGTCTTGTTCATCACAAGAAATCAAACATTCTAAGGTGTGGTATCATCATTTTATCTTACAATCAAATGTGTTTCAACGTTGTGAATTGTGTTAAAACTGAATTTGTTTACTACAAAGGTGTACTCTGTGAATAAGGAATGTATGCTGGTGCGTTATTGGAATTCTCTGCTGATCACGTCAAACAAGAAGCCAACGTCCGTGTTGGGACTTACGGAATATCTTTCGCATTGCAATGATCATACGTTTAGTTTCAATAGTTTTTTTTTTAAATGAAAATTCAGTGTTTCAAAACGTGCATAACGTTTGACTAACTATTCTACGCTGAACGACATTATGTATTAGATTCCCCTCCTAGAACGCAGATAAAAAGCATTAAACGTAACTCCATCAAGTAGATCATTTATAGTGCAAGAGTTGCATTAGAAGCAATGCAGTGTGTGTTTCTAATACAAACTAATGCATTCTAGCAATATATACATAATGGATACTAGTAACTACAAATATTTTCTGTAATTTTAAAGCGTTACATTGAAAGCAGGAAACGGGTATGAAAACATCTACATTTTCTTTTGTATGAATCGGAGAATTTTGATTCCCTTTTCTTGTGCGTTGAGAGAATGTAATGTTCTAGATAGGACTGAAAGCTAATGTTTTCGTCTCATTTCGTAAACTGTGTATAAGTCTCTCTCATTTCGATTCTCGAAGAATTCTTGCTCGTATCACCTCGATTCTGGAAAAGTTCTTCGAGTCTTATTTTGCAAATGTATGTACAAAATTTTGCCGTTTCTTTTCTTAATTTCATCTAGAAGTTATCAGAAACCTCCTACGTCACGAGGCGTGTAATATTATAATATTTAAATCCATATTTATTATTGGAGTATATTGAAAATGAAATGAAATCTTTGAGTTTTACATCCCACAATTATGCCGGTTAAGCTAAAGGAGACGGTGATTATGAGAAATGAATGAAATGGTGGAATGAAGAAAGTGGGAGGAAACGGGAGAACCCCGAGAAAACCCCCACACACGGTGTATGTCCACCACAAAGTTCACTTGGCGGGAGCAGGGTTTGAACCCGGGACCACATGCACCAGAGGTGAACGCTCTACCACTGAGCCTCCGCGGCCCCTTGGAGTATATTGTGTCGTGACTTGCGTGTCGTTAAACATTGATAAATGTTCTTCATTGTGTTCGTACAATTACTTTATCAATTTATAAATTTTATACTATGGAACTAAAATAGTGGTTGGTATCTAATGGTCGGGTGAAATGATGTTATCCATAAGACTCGTGAAATTTCTTCTCAAAAACAAGATGAGAATTGTCATGCTTTTCGTCTAGACTCGGATTTAAAAAAAAAAAAAAAAAAAAAACATTTCTTATGTCGTGATCAAAGCTACTGAAAGCAGGATTCCAAATAATCAATTAGTTTCTAATCTCTCTTTTAATTGCTAATTAAAGTTTAGGATTCTTTTCCAGCTCTGAAGCAATATGAAATATCAATCTACAGTTTAAGCTTAAATTCGAACCGTCGTGACCGTACCGAACAAACCCCACATGCTTCCACATCTTTTTCCTTGTTGTTTTCTTTTTGATATTTCCAATAAGTGAACAAGTTTAATTTCAAACAATTTACCTTAAAATGATTTCCGGAAAAATGGCCAACATTTTATATAAATTTGTATGTAATCAAAAATAATTTATCTAAGAAAAGTTTTTTCTTCAATGATGACTAGTCATCCATCTTTTGTAGATATTTTAGTGCTTCATCAAAAGATACACATAATATGTAAAGATTTAAATGGATTTACTAAATAATTAAATTATCAAAGTGCTTCATTATTGGGAATAAGATAAACTACTTTTGTGAACAATATCATAATATTAAAGTTTAAAAAAGAATATTGAAAAGAAATCGATTTCGACATTGGCAAGTAATTGCTTAAATAGGACTAATTGAAAATGTGTGTACAACCTTCCCGAAGTATGATCCCTTCCAATAAATCAAAAATAATGAAAAAGAATAGAGATTGATCAAAAATTGTTATGATTCCGAGAAATGTAATGCAGGAGAGAGTATAGAGTGTAATAATTTCGAAAAAGTATAACTTTAAATATATGTGCCACTAACGTTAAACAACAATATCTTTAGAACAGTTTAGTAACTCAAGTATTTTATGCATTGTACTGTGTAAATGATTGTCAAATATTTTTATGAAGAGATGCATGTTAGCTTTTGAGTGTCTTTTCCAATAGGTCTATTATTCGTGGAATATTTTAAAATTAATTCCTTATACAGGAGAACTTAATAGCTATTAAGGCATTTATTCAATACCAAATTATAGGAGGTTGATATTGTCGCTTCTAAAAATTAATTTTCTATTTTAAAAAAAGTTTGTAACGTTCGTTACAAGAAGTCATCTCGAGCTTCCTCCTGCCTAAGCGGCTAGATCACGCGCTTTTGGCGTGGAAGACCCGGGTTCGATTCCCGTCGCGAGTTCATGTGGTTGGGATCCCACGCTAAACTGAAAGAGTCTCATATAACCTCGTTGCTGAAAGGGACGCTAAACTGAAATAAACTCAACTCAAGAAGTCATCTCTTGAATTCCATTAGCATTTGAATTACCCTGTATATTAAATGAGACTTTGCTATTTATTAGTTTCGTCTAAGACAAAATTGCGGTAAATTTTAGAACCATTAGCAATGAAATGTGAGCTGTAATACTGAATTCTTCCCACGAACGTGGTCTTTCAGTTCGATTCGAAATGGGGGCACAAAATTTTCATTGTTAACTTAACTCCCCCATAATCATTGATTCGCACAATATCAGTCTCTTTAAACTTAAAAGGCATAACTTTCCATATTAAGGATTTCATTTCCGGGAAAACTTCGTTTTTTTAACACTAAATCGTTGTTAGTGGTTTCTCTACATTCAATTCGCAGTTATATTGATAACTTTTCTAAGACTGTCGTATATAGCATTTTTCTACGTCTTCAAAACGAATATAATATATCCAATATAACATTTTCTTCTAAAGTGAGACCGTTTTTTGACAAGTATTTAATTACAATAATTAGCTGTAGTAAAGATTCCTCGAAAGTTTGTAAATTTCATTTAAAACCATCCAGTATAGTAGCCTCTTTACTTCTTTTGTCTTTAAAACTGCACATTAAAACAGTTTGAATAAATTATTATACTAATGGTTTTCAATTCTTGTTTATTACAGATGCATTCTCTAGTTGTAATTCTCTGTTATACCTTGGTGGTACTCACAGTGTTGATCTCAACCCACAATCAAGCAGACGCTAAACCAGCAGGACCTATGTTGTATGATGGATTAGCATGGGTTGGCGAGAAGCCTAATTTATGTGAAGTTTCGGTAAGTATATCATAAAATATTAGATTTTTTGTGCATATAAAGAGCTTCGCGAGATTATTCTATACAATTCGTTCTAAAATATAGGACTAGTTTTAAAGATTCCCGCAAGCATAGTACAATATCGTCAATTTTATTATGAAAATTCATGGGTGGATTTTAAAAGAAATTGATCAGGACTTAAAGGGGCTTCGTAATTTCACAGTTCAGTTAGTTTTTAGTAACGGAGAAAGAAATAGAAGAAAAATACCTTTACTTCTCTGGAGAAAGTGGAAACGCCATTTATTTCTTTATTTGGAACCTTCCCCTTACATCATATATAACGGATATTTACACTGAAAAATATAGCAATTATCAACAATAGCAACAACAGCGAGGAAGAGAAGTCAGTCATATGCTATATTTAAGGGAACCATTCCGGCATTCACCTGGTGGAACTGGGAAAAAATCTTCAGAAACCTCAGTAAGATTCACCGTCCGTGCGACTTGAACCTAGATTTCTCGATTGCGAAGCTAGAACACTAACTGCTAACGTGATTTCAGTACTAGTACTAAATAATGAATAGACAAAAATTGTCTCAATTATGTTGTTTGAAATGCGAATAGTTATGCAATAACTAATATAATAATAATAATAATAATAATAATAATAATAATAATAATAATAATAATAATAATAATAATAATAATAATAATAATAATAATAATAATAATAATAATAGTGACTGCAATAGAAATGTATTTCTTACCAAGAATGAAGATAAACAAATTAAAGAAAAGCAACCACAATGAAATGAACTTATAAGTCCCACATAAAACTATAGAAAAATCAGTGTATATATGCATATGAGTGGATTCAAGTATAGATATTTTTGTATCTGCAGGCTGTTTCTAAGATCTTCAAAATAACCCTTTTATACGTTGCGATCTTTATGGTTTACGCTGATAGTACTGGTGTTGTTGCCTTCTTTAGTTAATGCTGCAAATTTCCTTAAATCTTTAAACATTACACTTACTGTAGTGCCATTAAGAGACACTTAATTCTCTCTATTGCTATTCAAATTGAGGCCAGTTAATATATAACGAATACAGATGATAAAAGAGAAAAGTCATTTTTACAATTGAACAAGGGATTATTTTAGTATAAAGGTAACAAAGAAAGTTCTGTCGATTTTTCACCCAAAACCTTCGAACATCGATATGTCACCTAAGACACCTGGAAGATCAAAAATGAACTTGGTGGGCCGTGAAGCGAAGAAGGTATCAAGTGAATTTTTCACCTCTACTAGGGATTTGAACTGGCGTCCTCTAAGGTGATTATCCAAAGAATGAAACAGGTGAAAATCTAACGGCGGAGTATGGCGGATGTAACAGTGTTTCCCATCCAATGGTGCCCGGGTCATCCTAGCCACGTGGGGCTTAGCGTTGTCCTGTAACAGGAGAACCCCTTTGCGTTTCACAAGTGCTGGCTTCAGAGTTTTGAGTTTTTCTTGAGCACGGCTCAACTGCTGACAGTACACAGTTGTATTGATGCTCTGACCAGCTAGTAGCAGTTCCCGGTGCACGATGCCGCGAGCAGTACACCAAACACACGGGAGAATCATCTTCTGGTGCAGCGTTGCTTTCGGCTGTTTTGGAACCGATTAATGTTATGCTAATCAATGATGACGACGCCGTGGAGCTTCGTACAGGACCCATTTTTCATCATATGTCAACAGTTTGTCCAGAAATGGCTCGTCCTTCAGACGAAACAGCAAAGAAACTCAGGTGTTTGCTCGCGTTGCCTTCTAGTCCGGACTTAAATCATGCGGGATCCTTCGACCGAACTTGTAGTGCTTCCCAAGTTGGAGGTGCTGCCAAATGGTTTCATCACTCACACTGAATTGTAGTCCCAGTTTCTCACATGTCTGACAACTGTTCGCCTCAATTGCTGCCTAAAGATCTTCATTTCGTACATGTGTTTGTCTTCTGGCAGGTGGTGCGTCTTCGAGTGTTTCGTCACCGTCCTTAAACTTGTTAACCACTGTTGTACTGTCCGCGTAGTCACGACACCCCCACCAAAGGCCTGACATATCTTCCGCCCTGCTGTAGCGGCGTTTGATCCCAGTTTGAACTCGTACCGCATACACGTTCTTCTGACGCTCTGTGGAGGTCCCATGTTCACCCCGTCCTTACGCACGTTCACGGTGTATCTGAACTGCCACTACCAGGTATTATGTTGGATATACCCACACCAACAACTGACCTTCGCCTTATCTCCATTCGCTTTCAACTCACGATTTGCACGCCAATTGAACACAGATCTCTATCAAAAGCGACAGAACTTTTTTGGTTACCTTTATGTTATAACTAAAAAGTACAGGTGCAGAAGAATGATGAATCTAGAAGCACATGAGTATAATATGCAATTGTCTTCTCTACAGGTTGATCTTGTTCCTACGGGTGGGACAGACAAAAATTAGAAAATGTAACTGCAAAGATACGCTATATGTGATCCCCAAGCAAAACTGGAACCAGTATGGTACAACCAAATTCATTAGCTTCGAAAACACTAATGTGTCGTTTTAGTCTAGTTCCTGCAGATACAAATTTTAACACCTGAAGTCCTTCAGCAAACACAAAGTAATAATTGTGTTGTGTTATAATGTGAAGATTAATTTAGCAAACCTTATTCAATACATTGTGAATATTCTTCATTATAACTTCAAATGATATTGTCTTACTATAGAAATACATTGGTTTTGAAGCTCTGAAAGCACTAGCTGATGATCTCGTCGTGTGATACTCGAGTTTGTATTATTCGTTTTGCAGTTTAAAGGTCTTCACTAAGCTCATCTCCATTTCTTTATAAGTTTTAGTGAATATTTCAAGCCAAGGAAGTACTTAAAAAAAATTAGCAAGTAAGGCGGATAGAATATGGAAAAAGCTATTGTATAAACTAATGTAATTGTTTTCAAGACCTTTCTTATCTATCTATCTATATCTACATAAATAAAAATGAAACTGACTATGTTTGTGACTTAATAAATCTTGAACCACCAATTTCGATCAACTTTTCAACATAGCTGGGGTTCGGGCCTAGAATTTTTATTTATTTATTTATATTTTTTTTTTCACTTTGACGGTGCAACTTAAGGAAGGGAGAGGGGGAGATGCATAAAAATGATCGAAAATGACCGATATTAGTTTCTAATTCGTAGTTTTCGGGGTCGCTGAGATGAACAGTGACACTTCTTCCGATGCGGTTTAAATCCAAATTCATTCTCGCAACTTGGGGGAGGGGGAGAGGATATAAATTTATAAAAATATATCGAAAATGGCGAGCGCTTTAGTAACAGGGAAAAGGAACTGAGTAATGGAACATATTACTACATTTTCTTATTTTAACTCAGCGAAGCGGCTAATTGACGCTAGCACATAATATACAGGGTGTTTCAAAACAACACCGGCAACAATTGGGAGGTGATTCTTGACACAAAGATAAGACAAAAATGATAGACCAATCTGGGTGCACAAATGCTTCCTTTCGGAGTTACATGCTGCCGAAAACATGAAGAAATGAACTTCAAAGGTCCATAGCTCCAAAGCTATGGAAGCTACCATAGTCTTGTCAAGACTTCACTTAGGAACGATTGAAAAATACATGTTTCAGTATCCTGCGGTACTCACGCAATAATTTTTATAGAGGTAGTTTAGCTACGGGCATATAACTTGAAGTAGGCCCTACTCACCAACTATCTCTATAAAATTTTTTGCGGAAGTACCGCAGGATTCTGAAACTTGGATATTTGGATAGGGCACATACTAGTTCCTGAGTAAAACCTTGACCCGACTATGGTAGGTCCCATAATTTTGAAGGTATGGACCTTTAAAATTAATTTTTTCATGTTTTTGGCAGTCTATAACTTCGAAGGGAAGCATTTGTGCACCCAGATTGGTCTATACTTTTTGTCTCATCTTGGTGTCAGGAATCACCTTCTAAACGTTGTCGGTGTTGTTTTGAAACACCCTGTACAAAAGAAGGTAAGAACGTGTGTGTGTCGTGTGTGTCTGTCATCAAATATTTACACAAAAAGAAGTTAACTAAAGCCACCACAGTTTGTATACAGACACATTTCCACCAGATCTAATTCGCACGAAGCCGGGCTTTCGATTTTCGACTCGAGGAATCTAGAGGTTCAAAACGTATATAATATCTCAGAAGCTCTTAGACAATCAAACGACTCTACTGTGTTGGTTCGAGTATAAGTTCAGTCCGACTATAAATTCTGCTAGTATAAATTTGGGTGACTAAAATTATGACGACGCCGAAATTTCTCGTTTATAAAAATTTTCAATTAGTTATTATTTAATTTAATTGAATTTTGTCGATCTACCTACGTCACTTTCCAAGTATTAGATATTCTTCATTGCCTGGCGGAAACCTTTGGGGTTCGCATTCAATACAAAAGTTCAATGGGAAATAGAGCTGATACTTTATTCAGGAAACGAACCAATGTATTCCTACAAGGAATGAAACCTGGGTTCTTTGCACAAAAGTAGAAATATTAAGCAACTAGTCATAAGGAAGCTCCTTATACCAGAGGCTCGTAGAGTTTCTATATAGAACTCACTTTTCATCCTGTAATAAAAAATTTCTGTATGTACAGTTAATGTAATAATGAAATGCTGACGAACTTCTTTTCTCTTTTTACAGAGTGACCTGAAAACATTGTGTCAGAGATGTGCAATAGAATCGAAATCTCCACTTGCATATCCCATGTGTTGCACAAATGTTGAAGATGCAACGAAATGGTGCGAGAATTTTCTTAATTATGGCATTCAGAAGTGACTTCTCTGTAAGGAGTAGACATTAACAAGTACACATAATTTATAGGGAATATTGGGAGATGAAATGTTCCTACATAACTTCGCGACGTGGAAGTATGTTATTATATATTATGTATAATCTTTGCTGTTGATATCAACGTGCAAGCAAAATCAGTCCATCCAATACCAATTCCACACTATATTCGGCTACGTCACCGATATTGTATTGTGGTTCTGTGTGTATGCGCTATTGTACTGCTTAAGCCCAGTGTTGTTCCTTGAATAGCATTGTCTGTAATCTAAGATAAGAACTAACATAGAGCTATTATTTTCTCGAATATGGCTTTATACTTCCGGTCGGAAGGTAAAACATGTACATCGATCTCTATAGACTGAAGGAATATTCGTGTGCTAAGAAGCCCAGAGCTTGACTGTATATTATCGTTTTCTATTTCTAATAATAAGTTTTTCCTAACTTTTGTTTAGTATGGCAGTAACACATGTTAGCTCTCGGAACTTCAAAATCAGGTCAAAATGACCTGGAAACTCAGAAAAGTTTGTTCATTTTGTACTTTAACTATTCTGCAATCGTCTAGAATCCTATGTATATTTTACGTACCTGTTCAGTGTTTTCTGTAAAATAAAATGCGAAACGATAATTCATTGTTTATTGGATCAAAAAGTAACCCAGTATTTCTTGGGATGCATAGGGGTTCCGAGGGTTAATTAATAAGAGAAACAGTTTTCAAAATAAAAAGAAAATTAGTTATACCAATGTGCTTAATTTATGTCTGGTATTAAGATTAAATTTTGCACCCCATAACAAATGTTTAAATTCAAATATAGTAAATTAAAATATAACCAAAATAGGTTTAAAATTTTTAGTGCTAATTTAGGGGTTACTATATCTTAATTAAGCATACTATATTTAAATAAAATTACTTCAAATTGGATTTACAGTCTTCATCAGAAATAAGTGCGATCTTCGTACGTACTTTCATTCGTTAGCATATGTTTTAAAATATTTCTGCTGAACGAAAATAATTCAATAAGATTGTCAGCTTTCTATAGTTTTTAAAATTACTTTTAAAATAATTACATTTCAAAATTCAAACACTGTGCAATATATAAATACTACCAAAACGTTGAGTTTTAAATGATATTATGAAAAGGAATTTTCTTGTTCTTATAGTAACTTACTAGAAACTATTCAAGTACCTTACTGCAAAAGGGAACTTCTCAGTAACCTCTCATTTGAAGTGTTATTCGTAGTTCAAACTTTGCTAAGAAAACAGTATGTTACTGAAAAGCCTCAGTAAACTCAAATTCAATCGTACGTCCTGTCTTTCAGAACTTAGGTGTTGCCTAAGGAACATAAAGCAAATGACAAATGCCGCTCCCTATAAATGATACTCTTATTTTTGACGAAACTATTTATGTATTTAAATTGCATTCAGTTCTACTTTCTAAATTTTATAAACAAATTTGCTGAGATAGGCCAAAAATAAAACTTACTTTACGCATTATTAGCTTCATTCATCTTCCTACTTTTATGGTACTCTTCTTCTATCTTCGTGACTTTCTACATTCGCAATACAAAAGTTATCTAAAACACTCTCTCCCTTGAAAAGTGTGCCTAAATTGTAAATTGTGTTAATAAATATCACATATTATTTCAGGAATTAAATATTAGAAATCTCTGACTATCTCATATCGTGCTAAGAATTTACATACATGAACCTTAAATCAATATTAAGAAATTTTATCTTCTTTTACAGAAATAACATTGAATAAAAAAAAGTGACAAATGTAAACTTACTAAATCATTCTTCCACATACAATTTGATTTGCGTGAATTTACGAGTATTTAACAGAACTGACTGTAGAAAATAATTTGAGGATGAACTTTGAAAGTTGGCAATTCTAAGCAAAGTTTAACATGTAGTAATAAAAAATATTCTTTAATATTTCTGAAAACGGTTTAAGGAGCAAGATATCATGTTCTTCAATTACATTCACTGAAACTGTTAAGGAAATTATGCTTTTCTATTTTTTTTAAAGCATGTGACGATCTCTTGTATCTCTAGTTTGTAATTATTGTCTTTATATTATGTGTTTGAAAATAATGTAATTCTGATAAATGATAAAGTAAGATTTTTTCAAGAAAATGAAAGAAATGCATTTGAAAACATATACCGTTTCCATACGAAAAAGCATGTATAGGTTTTATGTAATATTTGCTAATAAGTATACTTATTTACCGATATTTTTTCTCGGTTGCACCTTATTGTGATTAGATATTAGAAGTTGTAACTTAAATTTAGATTTAGCGTTTAGGATACACTTTCGTAGCTTCTGTAAAATCCTGAAAATAAATTTGCTGATCTGGCTTAGTGAAAAAATTGTGGGTTTTCGGAGTAAAATTTTGTAAAATGCGCTGTTTTTTATTTTCCTATTACTTTTTAATTTTTAAATATTTTCCAAGATGCTTATAATTACATCCTCATCTTATACCTTTTTTAGTAAGAATTTGGCTATATTTACAATAAAGAATTTTCTTTTGGAATATAATACTATGAAGTACCTCGTTTGTCATATTAAATAAAATCTTTCATAAATTTATCTAAGAGTGAAATTATTCTGTATACAATTCTAAAGCAAATATTAACTATAAAACTATGCTTGTGTGATTAATGTTTTTCTAAATGGGCTTTTGGCAGTATTTACATTTTACAATTAATTTATATACTGATCCTTATTAATTGTATATCAGTATATAATTAATTAGTTGAATTGTGTTTCTTTTCAATATAAAAATTATCAGAGTTACATTTAAACTTTATTTACGTTTTTATAAGTTTTGTACTTTGTTAGCCTACTGAGTTGTTTTGCTGCCACACAATGCAATCTTGTTTTTATATGTGTTAGTAACTTTGTCTTACTACTGTGTGAGCGTATTGTTGTGTTTTGTTGTATATTTCTTTAAAAAGCGTGTAAATGAGACGTAGCCACCAATACAAACACAAACATTAACAGAATTTAAACATTATAGTCGTCACTATGATTGGAATAGATTGCAGTAGCTGTTCATATTTGTTAGTAGTGACATTTGTCATACATGTATAGTAATACAATCAGCATTTAGTTTGGTTTGTAATATATAAAAATATTATTAACATTGTATATTGAACCACGATATAAATGTTACTTCCACATTGCTTATAGAATGCCTTGTTTTTCCTATATGCTATTGGAGTGCTGTGATTTAAGGTGCAGTGTTATCATACATCTGAAAAGTAAATGTTATTTTCAAGAAAATTAAAAGAAGCTAGCTAAAGGGCTATATAAAATTGTTTTTGTATATTGACTCATGTGGGTTCATTTTTCAATATATATATATACATATATATCTGGTTTACGTAAATGTAATTTTTATATGTACTTTGGTGTTACTGGAATTTTTTGTTGGTAAATAAGGCTGATTTTCGTATGCACGGAGCATTTATAATATTTCCAAGAGGGGTTATATATTCGATCATTCTGAAACAAAATTACGTAATGAGAATGAAAATGTAGTAATTTTGAATGAAAATAATCATTGTTTATAGGAAATTCTTAAAACTTCAGCGTTCACTGCGTAAGGTATATTTAAAAAAATGAATAATTTTGCTCCTTGCATATCAAATTAATAATATTCAAGAGTTCTTTAAAACAAATTTTATTGGGTAAATTACGAATAATATTAATTTATAAGTATAGCTGAAAGGTTTATTAACAGTAAATGGTAACATACCGAAGTGATGAATGTAACCATTTTCTATCTGTGGATTTAGGGAATATATACATGTCGTTCTTAGTTAACTAATGTCATGCTATTTTGAAGGCAACTATATGTGACTGTACATATAGTAGAGGTGATATTTATGTTATTTCGGAAATAAATTAACAAAGAAAAAAGGAATTAAATATATCTTGATATTAAGCATTATGGCTTTCTGTTTTTCATCTTGAAGTGAGAAACTAATAATGTCATGTTACTTTACTGTCTGATCTTCAAATATGGTAGTTTTCATTTTTTGTTGTTGAAAATATGTTGTTATTCATTAAAGATAGTCTGACTTTTCGTGGCTACTTCCCACTTAATCGCTGTTATTATTGTTTTTATTTGTCCTGTTTGTGTATATAAGAAAGCTAAATGTTATTTATTATTTATATTTGTTACAGAAATATATAATTTATGCAAATACATTTTTGATTATAAAAATCATGATGTATTTCTTTCTACTTTTTCTTCACCATAACAACTATTTTCTAACTTCTCAAATAATACTTTATTTGCTGCCTAGGTATATGGCTGCAATAATTATATAGGCTTTAATGAAGATAGCTTTAAATGGTTGTTTCAGTACTGGTGTTTTGAGCTACACACAAACAACCATATACTGGTAATGTAGGATACAAAATTTATTTTGATACGTTCTTGAAACCAATTAAAGAAGAAAGCTAAAAGTTTGTACCGTGCAGATATTGGATGGGGGACATTGTTTAACATACTAAGCCATACCATAAGATTAACAGTGCTGCAAACCCAACATAACATTGTATTTTTTCATATGCCACTATCGGAGCACGGTGGCTCTGTGATAGAGCGCTTACTTCTTCTACGCAGGGTCCTTGGTTCGACCCCCGGCCAAAGAAGTTCCCGGTGGAATCGTGTCCAAGGGTTTTCTTAGAGTATTCCCGTTTCCAGTCACATTATCTTCCACCAATTCTTCCATTATCGTACATTTGCTTTAATTATCCGTCTTCCTTAGCCTAACAAGTATATAAAAGTGGGAAATTAAACTGAAAAATTTCATTTCAAACGCCACTATGTCAGGTTATTACGAATTTTAAATCTACATGTAACAAGAAAACATAAAATACCACACTTGTTATGCTATGTTACAAACTAAGGACGATACAGTATTATATACATCAAAAAATCTTATAGTATTACAGAGTATGCCAAAGTATGTCTTCCAGCCGATATTTTTGCACGTATAAACTTTTATATAGTTTTTTTTTTGTTTATTAGTTTAAAACTTACAAGGTCGTATCAAGATAAATAGTCTATAGTCTATAGTCTATAGTCTATATATATATATATATATATATATATATATATATATATATATATATATATATATATATATATATATATATATATATATATATATATATATATATACTAACTGAAATGTCACTTCCTCGCCCGGGAAGAATATGTGTATGGAGAATATCAAATTATTGAACCGTTTTCCCGTGATACGATCACAGACTTCAGAAAACATTGACTTCAATGTGAAGAAAGAAATCATAGAAAAGGTCCTTATTCCCCTCTTAAAACGAAAAGTTTCAGAAACGGAGAGAGTCATGTCCTTTTTATTTAATGAGAAGTATATGTACAGAGTTTCTTCTTCCTAGCTTCCCGAGCTCATTATATCCTGTATTTTTGGCTGATATTTTAAGCTCCTTTACTCCCATTAGGGTATGTTCTTTAATCAAAGTAGCATGATAAAAATCTTAGCTCAAGGTAGGTACTAACAATGTTACAAAATCCATTCCAAACTATTCCCGTGATACAATCACAAATAACAGACAATATCCTTTTGGTGTGAAGAACCAAATTATAAACCTATGCCTCTTCCTCCTCCCCTTTAAGGAGTTTATTTTTGTTATACTAAATTCTGTCTTTTCAATTTGAAAGAATCGTGAAAAACTATACACATAAAATTTGAATTCCCTCTTAGGATACGAATTTTAATCAAAGTAACATAATAAAAAAAACTATTCGATGTAGCTAATAACTATATCAAAAATTCATTTTAAACGTTGCTGTCATTTTCCTGTGGTGCAATCACAAAAAATCTAATTGTTATACAAGGTAACTAAAATATCTTGCCGTTGTACAGAGTGATAACCAAAGAGCAATACATGGGATGGTACGTACCTTTGGGTTTCGAAGTACTCTCCATCAGCATCCAACATCTTTTGCCAACGTCACTGCAGCTGCACAATACCCTGGTAATAATACTCGGCGCTCGTAGATGCGAAGAAGCCCGTGAGTGCATTAAGTAGATCTCCCTCATTTGCGAAGGATCCCACACAGAGGTAGTTGTCAAGGGAAAGAAATAGGTCCGTTGGCGCAAGGTCCGGTGAAAATAGTGCATGGCACAGTGTCTTCTAATCAAGTTGCTGATGGATCTTCCTAGTCCTCCTTGCCACATATGGCTTGGCATCGTCGTACAGGAACAGCATACTCTTGCGATTCACCAATGCCGGCTCCTTCTGCCGTGATGCACAGTGTCCCCTTTGCAATTGCTGATAGTAGAGATCGGCAGTGATGGTCTGACCAGGTGGAAGGAGCTCATAAAGCATCACTTGCCGACAATTCCACTGTACAGAGAGCATAACCTTTCGTCGGTGAAGAGATGGTCTTGAAGTGTGGGGAACAGCGTCACCTAGCGACAACCAATGTCTGGTACGCTTAGGAGTGTCATAGAGGACCTAGTTTTAGTCACCAGTGAGCAAACGATAAAAGATGGGTGTGTTTAGGTGCTGAGTGAGCACGGACTCGAACAAACTGTTACTCGTTGTTCCTTGTTGAGTGTTACAATGTGTGGGGTACCCACTTGCTTAACTTGTATGACTTCACTATCCCATGCAGGTGCAGTCTGACTGTGTCAGCGGAAACATGAAACCTTTCTGCAAATTCATCACACGTCAGACCACTATCCTCCTCGATAGCTTCTTAAAGACCTTATCATCCGACACTGCGAGGTTCATCCGAAGGGCTCACATTTTCCGAACGGAATATCTGGAACCAATGCCTGGCAGTGCGTTCGTTCACTGCATTCTCTCCATCAGTGGTAGAGCGTTCACCTCTGGTGCTTGGGGTCCCGGGTTCGATCCCAGCCCCCGCCAAGTGAACTTTGTGGTGGACAAACACCGTGCTCGTGGGTTTTCTCGGGGTTCTCCCGTTTCCTCCCACTTTCTTCATTCCACCATTTCACTCATCTCTCATTATCACCGTCTCCTTTAGCCTAACCGGCATAACCGTGGGACGTAAAACTCAAAGATTTCATTTTTCATTTTTTTGCATTCTCTCCAAATGCCTAGTATATGACGCGACTTAATGCGCCAGCTGACAGGTCCACTTTAAAGACATACAATAACCACACGCGAACAAGCTGTTTCGATACCTCCATTTCTCTTCGACACTGGACGAGCTATGACTGATGTACGTGCGCTTCATATCTGTATTACTGAAGATGGATGCTCAGACTAACTCCCGATCGCTTGACATGCACGTTCATCCTTTCGTATCCTCTTTGTGAGCGCATGATTAATGAGATATCAAAAAAGGCAAGAACTTTCCTCGTTACCTTGCATTAGCTGAAATGCCTGTTCTTTGCACAGGAAGAACGTTCATGAAAAATATTTGAGGATCCTCTCCCCATTTGGAAACACATCAATAAAAGTGTAACAATAAAAATTCCATAAGTTATTCTATTTTTGGAACAAATTTTGAATCAGAGTTATATGATAACATTCCAGCTTGAGGCAGGTATTGACTATGTTCAAAAAATTATTTCAAATTTTGGAACTGTTTTCCCCATGACAGGTCACGAACTTCAAAAAACATTGATTTCAAAATCAATTACGTATAAAAATATTCCCTCTCCCTATAGACGGAAACTCAAATACGCCTGGACTTGTGTTCACTTATTTTTAGTAAGAAGTTTATATATCGAGTTTCATCCTTCCAATTTGACGGGCTCTTGAGACACTGTATTATTAACTGAAATTTTGAAGCCCCTTTAACCCTCTTAGGATACGGTCTTTAAACAAAGAAACCTGATAAAAAAATCTTAGCCCAAGGTAGGTACTAACTATAATCAAAAATTCATTTCAAACTATTCAACTATTTTCCCGTGATGTGATCACAAACAACAAGCAACATTGCTTACAATGTTAAGCAAAAATATAAAAAATGTCTCCCTTTCCTCCTTAAAACGAAAATTCTCAAAAATGCTGTTAAGTATGTTCAATGACTTTTAATGAGGAGTTTACATACTGAGTTTTACCTCCATAAATTGACGGTTGGGAAGTACTGTTTTTTACATAAATTTTTGAACCTCTTCTATCACCCTCAGTGTGCGCCCTTAATCAACGTAACATAACAATAACCCAGCTCAAAGTAGGTATTAACTATGTTTCAAAAGTCACTTAAGCTATTCTTCGTTTTCCCGACATGTAATCACAAACAGCAATATCCCTTTCATTTATATATATACAGGGCGTTTCAAAACAACAACGACAACTTTTGGGAGGTGATTTCTGCAACCCAGATAATACGAAAAGTATAGACCAACCTGGGTGCACAAATGCTTCCTTTCGGAGCTATATGCTGCCGAAAACGTGAAAAAAATGTACTTTAAAGGTCCATAGCTCCTAAACTATGGGACGTACCGTAGTTGGGACAAGACTTCACTTAGGAACTAATATGTGAGCTATCCAAAAATACATGTTTCAGAGTCTTAAGGGGCTCACGCAACAATTTTTATAGAGGGAGTTTGGATAGGGGCATATAATTTGAAGTACTCACCAACTATAAAATTTGTTGCGGAAGTACCGCAGAATTCTGAAACTTGGATATTTGGATAGGGCACATACTATTTCCTAAGTGAAGCGTTGACCCGACTACAGTAGGTCTGCTAGTATTGGAGCTATGGACTTTAATGTTCATTTTTTCTGTCTTCGGCAGCCTATAACTCCGAAAGGAAGCATTTCTGCACCCAGGTTGGCCTATTCGTTTTGTCTTATCTTGGTGTCAGGAATCACCTCCCAAACGTTGTTGGTGTTGTTTTAAAACACTCTGTATATTAATAGATAGATAGATATAGAGAGAAAGATGTAGAAATGTATGGATTTCTTGTTCCTCATTAAAGTAGTATTAATCTAAATTTGAATCTTAAATATAGTTCAAATTATTAATATTTGTTCCAATATTTTGAATTGGCAAACAAATATTGCATAAAATTATGCACTAGGTAAGTACATATGACCAAGATAATGAGATCACCACTGACCGTTTGTCATTAATATTTCTTATAATTACCTTGAACATGAGTCATAATTTATCGTCTTATTTTGAGTCACGTAGTTATTAAAATGGTCATGACCAGCGTTGCCACACTTGGTACATTTGTACCAAATTCAGCCCTTTTTGTCATTGATCTGCCCGTTCGTACCGCTGGCATTTGAACCCCTTTTGTGAAAAAGTTGTTACAGTTCTACCCAATTCAGCACCATTTAACAAATAATTGGCGTTAAAATACCTAAAATTATTAGTAATATGTTGTGATGTCTTTCAGGGAAGGTTTTAGAACCCTGGATCAGTTTTACATTTTTTTACAAATATCAGTTTACTTACCTTATATTCTTCTTACAGTCTATTATCCTCCTTCGGTCGTGAAATAAGCGAGGATAAGGTGTCATAATTTATATTTTAATATTATATTATGACGTACTGTTTACACACGAACTCGGAGATGATTGATTTGTTCCTCGTTCTATATATATTTTTTCATATATGGCCATAATACTGTTTTGGTTTATTGGTCACGTTGAAATAGAGGCGCCTTTGGTTTCTTTACGATACATAGCGAAGATGATAACTGTTTTTTCTTTTAATTTGCGGCCTCTGTTGTACTTTCCACGTGCGAGAAAAGTTTCATCTACTTCCACGTTTGTTCGGGGTCTTCCTATTTGGATGTTTTTAAAAAGTAAATTTTAAAAAGAACACTTTCTTAATTTGGACTCTTGAAAGAGGGAGAGGAGGAGTGTTCTAGAACTTTATCTATTCTGGTTTCATGTTACAGAGCCATGCATTACACTGGTATAAAATAATAATTGAGACTTTTTGTTTCAATTTTTCAGCCGACTTCAGAGCTGGAACTGTAACAACACTGATCATGACAGAGGATATAGTAAACAGAATCTATCAACACTGGTAGGACCTCTCCGATATATTTTTCTAGATCCTATTTACACTGTTGAAACAAAGAAGGGGTAAAAATCAAGTGAACTTATTTAAACACTAGGCAATTAGAAATAATATATTTTTACTGTAAATTGTAAAAATAGAAAAATCAAGTGAATTCTTGAGTCAAACATCAGACAATTGGATTGCCAGATTGTCACTATATCTTTTTAAAATATTTATAAAACATGTTTTCCGGAGAATACCATGGAAATTTACTTTGATTATCTGGCGGCTTTAATTCCATGATATTCCATCAAAAACACCAGAAATTTTAATAGTGTGCTAGTTGTATATAATATCTCACCAGAGGCATAAATAAGAAAAAAGAGCCTAGTTCTCGTAAATTTGTTAGGCCAGAAAAAGAATAGAGATCAGTTCTATTTAATTTCGAAAATCAGAATATAAAATTTCTCTTCGGTGCTGAGAACAACTTACCATGCAAAAGCATCCGGTATAGAATTTGTATCCAGCACTAAAGTTGAAAATTTAATTTTCCAGTTTCCGAATTTCAATTCAACGAAATTTGATCCTGCTTCAGATTTCCAGAATTGAACGCCTTCCAAGTTTTATTGAAATTCTATAATTATAAAATGAAATTCGCACCTTTAGTGCTGAAAACAAATTATAAAACAAAAAAAAGATTGTGTGCGTTCTATATTGATTTGGAAAGGCCTTCGTCAGGAAATATGAAGATACCTGAAGAAGTGTCAAAGAAATGCGTAAGGATAATCCAAGATTTGTATATAGAAGCTACAACCCATGTAAGAAGTGATCTGGAATTATCATCTCATATTCCTGTTAGGGTTGGATGACACCAGGACTCGTACCTCTTCAACGTTGCCATTTGTTATAACTCCAGATGTGAGGGATGTAGTAACTTGGTGTTTAATAATTGGCGACGATATTGTACTACGCCATAAAAAGAAGGAAGGAGTAGAAAGGAAGGTAGAGGGTTCGAAGAAGTCTTTGTAAGATCATCATCAGCATCATCATCATAGGTGTTCTCCCATTATTGGCAGGTCATTTGCTGCAGCTCAGAAGTTTCCATGCTCCACTGTCTTCCGCTAACCTCTTCGTCTTCACGTACGATTTTTCTGATTTGATATCGTCCATTAATTGTAGCCTCCTTCGCCTCCTCCCTCTCTTTCCTGCCACCATATTCTCTGGCAAGTCCCTCATGATACAGTTCCTTCTTATCCGATCTCCCAACTAGTTTATCTTCCTCTTTTTAATAATATCTAAGATTGTTCTTTTCTCCCCTACCATTTCTAAAACCCTCTCATTCGTTTTCCGTTCGACCCAGCTAATTTGCCCCATTCTTCTCCACACTCACATTTCGAAAGCTTCTAGTCGTTTTTCATCACTTTTGCTTAATGTCCATGTTTCTAAACCATACAGTACAATACTCCATACGAATCATTTTATGGGTCTTTTCCTCAACTCTTTAGGCCTAAAAATAAGGAGAAAGAAAACTAAATGTCTAGAGTTCAACAAAGAAGAACATGTAGAAGTAAGGCTACAAGAAGAACGATTAAATGAAGTGAAACATTTTAAGTGTTTACGCTCATTTGTTGATAAGAATGGTGCTGTATACGTGAAAATAACACACAGGACGCAAGAGGGATGGAGGAAGTATGTGACGTTCTGTGTGGCTACAGAATCACTGTAAAGAATAAAGAGATGAGTTACGAATCAATAATTATACCAACAACGACATACGAAGCAGAAACGTGACCAATAAAGAAAGCACAGGAAAAAGATTGAATGTTATCGAAATGAGAATGCTGCTCTGGATGTGTGGGATAGCAAGAATAGAAAGAATAAGAAATGTGACAGATAAAAGAAACAACCAAGATTGTAAAGATATTTAACAAGACGCAAGAAAGAAAACTGCAATGGTATGGCCATTTAATCAAAAGAACAAACGATTATGTTGTCAGAAGAATGGTGGACATGGAAGTAGATATAAGAGAGAAGTAAAGGGAGCCCATACGGAAATGGACAGATCTAATTAAGAATGACTTCAGGAGAAAGATCTAATAGTGGAAAAATTCTTGGACAATGTCTTATGGAGATGACTCATCAGAAACTTCGACCCCATATAAGGGGAGGAAAAACGGAGAGATAAAAAAATTATAATTATACCCGTATCATTTTAATGGAAACACCTCATATATCTAGGTTGGAAACGATCAGGCGGCTACCGCAGCGCCGGACTGTTGGTGGTAGTGTGTTAGGGCAAACTTCGTACTAAATGAGGGACAATAGAACGGCAGTGGGCAGTGAACTGAGCAGACAGTGATAATGTAGAATGACCAACCCTTCTGATATCCAAAGATAGAACATTGTTGTCGCTCGGTTAGCTGGTGCAAACGTGATCAAAGTGAAAAAGTGTGTTGGTTATGTGACAACGGACAATATCCAAGGTAATGATGGTCTATAAAACTCAGAGCAAAACCACATCGGCAACAAAGAGAAAAAGTATCCTGCTTAACGTTAAAGCGGATTGCCACTCTGAATCGTCATGTGACTGCAGTGCAAGTGACGAAGGATATGAAGCAGTACTTTCCACTCTCTGTATTGACAATCACAGTGCTCCACGAGTTACAGTCATGGACATACGGATCCGGGTTGCAGGGATAAAACTGCTGATAAAGAACCATAACGCTTTAGGATGGTGCCAACAGTGCCGTGGATACAACATGGACCGTTGATGAATGGAAACGTATAGTATGGTCAGATGCGTCATTCAAATCACGATCAATACTTGGGCATAACAGAATCCCAAAGATCCGTATGCTCCATATATCTCCGCCCAACCGTGAAACATGACAATGACTCTGTGGGCCGCAACATCCTGGTTCTCAGTAGGCCCTTTGCTGACGCTTAGAGCTAGCGTCACTGCTTGTGATTATGTAGCCTTTGGAGACCATGTGCACCCTATGGTCTAAATGTTTCCGGGGAACGATGTAATGTTCTAGGATAATAATGCGTCTGCTCACACAGCTAGAATTGTCGCGTCGTCGTCGTCTTCCCTGTCCCGTCCGATCCCCAGATCTGAACGTAATTGAACATCTGTGATAAATTTCGGAGACACTAATCCTGTGGATATTTCCACCTCCACCCTCTTTCACGAAATTGAATAATGCACCGCACAATGAATGCTGTAATATTCCACTTGCTATTATTTACAATGTCTATAACTCCATTCCACGTATGAAAGCTGACCTGAGGGCGAAAAGTGATCCAATATCATAATAATATAGAAAGTTGCATCTTTTCAGGTATTTCCATTAAACTGATAAGTGTTCATATATATAAAATTCAACTGGTAAGATTTTGCTACGTATCTGAAAGGGAAAAAATATATCTCGAATTAGTGATTTAGTTTTCCTGTTGCAATCTCTAATAAATAGTATTATGATTCAAGTGTTATAATGGACTTGAGACAACTCCGGCCACTATAAATATTTATTGAACTTCTTTAAATGTTTCTACACGATATAATTGAAGCCAGCTTATATCATTTGTGGTAATTGCGTATATATCTGTAAATCTATTTGTTCTACGATCATTTTCGTAATTTCTTCAGTTTTAATACAATTTGGTATGTGCCTTCCTCCAAATTTAAGAAATAAATATATTGTTTGGAATTGAAATCCATCAAGAACACGGAGGGACTGTACATACTGTAGCCTACGTACTGTGATAAGAACCCAATTTTTCAGCATAATCTATGTAAAAAATCATTCATTTTTTTTAACAATCTAATGTATAGTTTTAGTGCATGTAATTTAGTGTGAATATTCTGACTATTTCATTCCTCGCTGTCGAATTCGCTCAAGGACAAGAAAGTAAGTCAGGTAAGTTCTCCCAAACTTTGTGCATAAGATGAGTTTTCTCAGATAGCCCTTGGCAAAATTATTCTATTTTGATGTATCATAGCATATATTTCTTTGAGGCTTCCCAACCTAAATCTGTCCAGAATGAAAGAGTAAATTCATCTCTCCTCGATTGTAAAAATATGTTCAACACTAATTTTTCAATTTAATATAATATGGTACATATTTTCTTTAAGAATTTCAAATTATTTCAATTCTATGGAATCAAAACCCATCAAAAATGAGGATGTCAATTTACCATTCCTCAATTTTCTAACAAGGAACGTCTGCGAACCGTGACAGCTAGATATTTATGAAAATTGGTACTCTGACTAATTGTGTGTCGCTAATCATCGTGGTGATATTTGGTGCAGAAATGGCTTGTTTACCCGCTATGTATAATACATATACCAAGCAGTGATCGGGTGAGTCTGTGCCGAGTCATATCCCAAAAACGCCAAGAAAAGGCAGAAAATGAAAAATGTGTGCAGGTAACCTAATACTTACACATGACCAAGAACACGGCAGCAGCGTTGCCACCCCAACACAAACTTAGTATTTTCAAATAGAACGCATACTATTTTATGCCATTAAAAAGATTAGCATAAAACGCGAAAGAAAATAAGCAAAAGATGGATTATCAGTGTTGCCAAAGAAGGGAGATATGAGGCTCTAAATTTGAGAAATTATGGTGCCCGTACAAAGAATCGAAGAAATGTACAAGAATACAAGAGTTTAGAGAGAACAAATGTACAATAAGAAGTAAACCACATCATGTACAGCATCCAGTGACTAATGGTCTTGATACAGAAGTCACTCAAAAATGAACACATGTTAGAGTAGCCGTAGAAAGAAGTTCTGTGTGACATAATGCGGAAATGTGAACAACAAGTTTTCCTGTAGCGCAGCAATTCTAAAGATATTTGTGTGTAATCGATGTCTCAAACCTTTCCCGAGAGCTATAAAATGAAATGTCGTGGAGTTGCAATACTGCATAAAATTCTGCATGCCTTCAACCAACGGAAACGACGGCACAGAGCCTGAAAAGAATACAGAAAAGCTGTGGCACGAAAGGTAACAAATCTGTTACAAGAAAGTACGTCAAAATCGATTCAAGTTTCTGACAACTACACATGATAATCTCTAAACAAGTCTTGGGAATATCTTCGAGTGTTTTCAAAACTGGCTTCAGAATTTGGTCCTCCAAGGAAGGGCGCCGATCCTGGGGGGCCCGGGCCCCCCAAAGCTCATATGGGCCCCCATATTGTATTTATTAATATACAATATTTGGCATAATTTGAATGCAATTTGTCTTAAAATCCTCATATATATACCTTCTGCATCTGGATGGGCCTCCCCAAATTTACAGTGTAATCGGCGCCCTTGCCTCCAAGTACCATCTGGAGTCTTCTGGCCTTGGTAGATCGATCTTACGCTTATCAGCGTTTCCCAAATTGCTATTTGGTAATGGGATCTCTTTATATGTTGTTTCAGAGCATCACTAGTTGGAAGTAATCTCTCCAGGCTGAATTTTCCTAAAAATAGGAGCCTAGACCATACGTTGATAATGCATTGCTGGAACCTTTTCGAGATATAAGAGTGGCATAACATTATTGAGAACTAATTCTAAAAAACAAATAATTTATTCTCTTGTGTAGAGATTTCTTAAGCATATGGTTTCCTTCTATTACGTTTCTTATTATAGATTTATTGTATTTAGCAACTGTACACAATCTTAATAACAGCCAAGTGTTTCTTCTGTAAATAAGATTTAACCGTTTGAAACAGGCATATGTTATTTTATGCTTTTCACTTACCGCCAGGCCCGTGCTGGCCCACCGGGACACCGGGACGTGTCCCGGTGCGCCCTCCGAAACATAACAGTATAAATAAATGTACAAGGTTTAGTAATAAATTCTTACAATTTTATTGGTAAAGAACCCGTGAAAGGTGCAGTGGCCCTTTACATTAGGCGCCCTTGCGAGTCCACATCAAAGGTGAACGATTTTATTTACTCTTCTGTATATCAGAGTTCTGTACAATAAATACATAGTTACTATTGGTAAAGAATTCGTGAAAGGTACAGTGCGCCTTCTACATAAGGCGCCCTACGAAACATCACATTATAGATGTGTGGTTTTAGTTATCTTGTATACGAGCTTTGTATAATAAATTCAAATAGTGATTTTTAATAAAGAAGCTGTAAGAAGACAAGGCGCCCTCTACATGAGATGCCCTGCGAAATATCACATTTTTTAAATTTTTTTTTTAAATATTCTTCTGTATTCCAGTTTTGTATTATAAATGCATACAGTTGCTATCGGCAGAGAACAGGTAAAGAGTATAATCACTTGAAAAAATATTATAAAGTTATGTAGCTATAAAACGAAACAATGTAATACCTCAAGAATAGTTCGGATAGTCAAACGTAAGAAGCATTCATGAAATACTACATTGACACTAGTCTCTAATTTACGATTTTTACGGCATCGAAGCTTGCACAGTCTTAATATGCATCCATATATCCGAACATATTGATTGTTCCTGTGTGTTTTAAAGCAGTGTTCGGATAATCAGCACCTATTGTATTTCTAAGATCTGTGAAATGTGGTCTTCCTGTCACCACGGCATGGTGCGTCCTCAGGTTGTGGATCGAGGAGAAGGCCTCTAGATATAGAGGTTAGCTGCGAATATACTGAAGAAGTAATCGCGGACAGACAAGGGGTGATCCTCCAGCTTGGGGATTTGGTGTGGCGCTAACAACTCATCCTGTAGAAAAAAAGCTGGTTCAGATATATTCGCAGAATCCTCGGATCAGAACTGATAACTTGGCAGGAACTCAGAAAAGTAAAATCGACATGAGAATTGGAACATGGATGATAAGAAGTCTCTATAAAGCAGGCGCGTTAAAATGTGTAACGAATGAGTTTAGAAATGGGACCTAGTGGGATATCAGAAAGTTAGATGAGAAGGAAATGGAGGAGTCAAGTCAGGAAATTTTACGTTCTTTTACGGGGAACGAATTAAAAATTTCCAATTAGGTTCAGGGTTTTTCGTTCACAAATATCAGCAATATATAATACGTAATATCAGCAATTACATGGGTTGAATTTGTTAATGATAGATTTTCTTTTACTTCTCTTAAGGGTCGGTGGTGTAATATTATTGTTTTAAATGTACATACCCCAACAGAAAATAAGGATGACAATAAAAAAAAGCGTTTATGAAAGAATATAACGGTTATTTGATCATCTCATGCAATACCATATGAAAATTCTGTTAGGTATTTTCAATGCAAAGGTAGGACGAGAGAGTATTTTCAAACCGATTATAGGGAATAAATGTCTGCATAAGGAAGGTTGTGAAAACGGCGTTAGACTCGTGAACTTTGCAAATCCAGAAACATTATCGTGATGATTACAAAATTCCCACATCGCGACGTTCATAAATATACTTGGACCTCACCAGACGGGAAAACACATAATCAAATTGATCACGTTTTAGTAGATAGAAGAAAACAGTCTAGCACAACTGATGTTCGGTCGTTCAGAGGAGTTTATTATAATAAGAGAGACTATTGTTGAATAAGGGAAATATTCAATATCTGAAAACGGAGCGGTTTAATTTAAAGAAATTAGAGGAGAGTCAGGTGAGAGGGGAGCCAGATTGAAGTGTCGAATAGATTCTCGGTTTTAGAAGGTTCGGAGTGCACTAGTGTTCAGGATACTTGGTAGAAATTAGAGATAACATTAAGATTTCAGCAAAAGAAATATTGGAACACGCAGAAATACGTAGAACAAAGCATGGTTCAACCAGGAATGCACTAAAGTAGCAGAAAAGAGAAAACAGAAGAAATAGCGTTGGCTACAAAATCCGAACGAAACAACTACATAAAATTACACTGTCATCTGGCGGAAGACTTCCAAAACTTTTAGAACAAAGAAACTCGATTTTTGAAGGCTAAAATTAATTAACTTGAAAATAATAGTAAAAATAAAAAACATTCGGGACATGTATAAATGCATTAACGGACTTCAGAAATTCTATCAATTTCGTGCTTATATATTAAATAAAGCTCAAGGAACAGTTTTCACTGATCAGGATAGCATCTTAAATAGATGGAAAGATTTCTTTGACGATTTGCTTAACACATAACCAAAAACTAATGTGCATGGAGAAAGTGAAATGCACACAGCATAACCGTATATTCCGGAACCTAACTAGACAGAAATAGAAATCGCTATTTGAAAAATAAAGAAACACTCATCTCCGGGTGTAGACGAAATTCTGGTTGACTTAATTTCAGCTGGAGGAGAAAAATTGTAGAGCAAGATACACAAACTCATTCTCCTTATTTGGAACAAGGAGGAATTACCACAAGAGTGAAAAAAATCAATCATTGTTCCAGTTTAAAAGAAAAGCAACAAAACTGATTTAATAATTATTGAGGCATTTCTCTTCTGTCAACATCCAATAAATCCTCTTAAACATGCTATTAGCAAGATTAACTCCATACAGAGATGTAATTATTGGAGAATTTCAGAGCGGATGTAGGTAAAATTGACCAACTATCAACCAGATATTTACCATTCGACAATACTTGAAAAGAAATGGGAATCAATATCCTGGCAAATCAATTACTGACTAGACTCGAGTAGGAGGGAAACATTGTACAACATTTGGAATACCGAAAAAGGTAGATTAATTAAGATGTGTTTAAATGAATCCAAAAGTGAGGTTCGAGTAGAGAAATTCTTGTTCACGAGCTTTCACGTTGAGAATGGCCTGACACAAGGAGATGCGTTGTTGCCATTATTATTTAACTCTGTTCTGGAGAACACCAAGGAAAATCAAAGACAGCAATCAGGTCTTAGAGCTAAATTGTATTTACCAGGTTATGGTGTATGCTGATGAGGTAAATTTAATAGGGATGATAGAACAATAGAAAGGAATGTAGAAATCTTAATTAAGCTTGCAGGGATATGGGCTTAGAAGTAAATGCAGAGAAAACTAAATAAATGGTAGTTTGTCGGGATTGTAATACTGCATTTTATGAATGCGTTAAAATACCAAATAATATTTTCTTTCGACAAAGTGGATACTTTCAAATATCCAGAATCATTATTAATAGACCAAAACCATAATCACTAGAAAATTTGGTGTCAACTGAAAGCAGGGATTTCGTGATATTATTCAGTTAAAAATCTTTTGTTGTCGCGAATTCTGTTGAGGAAAATTTGTAGCTTAAAATTTAAAACGATAATCATGCCTGTTGTGCTGTATGATTGCGAAACATGGTCTGAGGGAAAATCGCAGACTCTGAGGGACTCTGAGGGAAAACCGCAGACTGAAAGCATTTGAAAACAAGATTCTTAAACCAGTATTCAAACTCTAAGAGAAACTGCAATGGGAAATGGCGGAAACTTCATAACGAGAAACTGCATAACTTTATACCGTTTACAAAAACATTGTTAGGGTCATCAAGTCTAGGAGGCTGAAATGGGCAAGTTATGTAGCCAGAATGGAGGAAATTAGAAACGCTTTCAAAGAAATTAGAAACTGGAAATCCAAATAGGAAAACGAAAATTAGAAAGACCGAGGCGCAGATGGGAGGACAATATTAAAATGGTTTTCCCAGAGATTGAAATATAAAGTAGAAACTGGGTCCAGTAAGAGAGCTTTTGTAAACGCGGCACTGAACCTCCTGTGTCCATAGGCCATAGAGCTATATTAAGTTGTTGATACATTTAGCTTCTTTTTATTTGAGAGAAATGTTATTAGGGGAACTAAAAAGTTTTTCTCTAGTAAAGAGACTTTCGATTCAAGGTGACCACAAATTAGCTATTTACGTTAATACGAAAACAAATTTGGTGGTGATTTTGATATAGAAAGGCATCCACACTTTCTTTCAAAGTATATATATGACAGGGGCTGACAAAAAAATCTACAAACACTTCATACAGGACACGTAAGTTTGGCCCTCCACTGTACAACACGTGTTGCGGTTGCCGATCGTTTGTTGTTTTCAATGTGTCATGTGGACCTTCCTCCTCCGTCAGCAGTAACCAGTTTACGTGTGAGTGTCGTGGTGTGAAAGTGGTGCGGTAAAATGGGCGACCTGACAGACTTCCAAAGAGGCATGATCGTTGGTGCCCGTCTGGTTGGAGCTTCAGTGGCAACAGTGGCGAACATTGTGGGGGTATCAAAAGGCACTGAGTCCAATGTCACGAGGGCATACACAATTCATGGGCAAACGACGTCTGCAAAGCACAACAGTGGTCGAAACACAATCCTGTCAGATAGGGACCGGAGGGTATTAAAATGGATTGTAGCAGCTAAAAAGAAGACCACTGCAATGAAAACTACGTCTGAACTCAATTCCGGCCTACAGAACCCGGTTTCATCGAAAAGAGTACGACGGAAACTTCATAAAATGAAAACTCATGGCAAAGCCGCTATCGCCAAACCCCTGGTCACAGCAGTAAATGCGAAGAGACGTATCCAGTGGTACAAGGACCACAAGGCATGGACTCATGAGCAGTGGAAACACGTAATGGGTCCGATGAATAGACCTTCACCTTGTTTTCAACAACCGGTCGTGTTTACGTGTGGAGAGCACCGTCGAAGGCCTATGATACAGACTGTCTGCTCCCAACTGTAAAGCATGAGGATGGTTCTGTTACAGTATGGACAATCATATCGTGGTTTTCTGCAGGTCCATCAAAGCCCTGCATGGAATGATGAATGCTAAGTCTTATGAGGCCATTTAGGGGAACAAGTTCTACCCATGGCCCAAATATTGTTCCCTGATGGTGATGGCATCTACCAAGATGATTTGGCACCCTGTTACGCTGCAAAAACGGTGAAATCATGGTTTGAGGATCATGACCAGGAGCTATTACACCTCCCCTGGGTCCCACAATCACCAGATCTGAACATCATTGAGGCATTGTGGTCTGAGTTAGAAAGGCGTGTTCGGTCTCAGTACCCTCCATCAGCATCCCTTAAGAAACTGGAGCATGTTTTGAAGGAACAATGGTACAAAATTCCACACACCACGATTCAGGAGCTGTATACGTCCATTCCACGTCAGATCCAAGCTGTTTTGGACGCAAAAGGAGGCCCCACACCATACTAGGTCTGATTTTCACACTTTTGCAAACGTTTAAGATTTTTGTCTAACCCCTTTATATATATATATATACAGGGTGCGAATTACCGGGGGGATGAGGGGGATTTCCCCCCTCAATCACATTTTGTTCCCCCCCAAAGAAGTCAGCTGAAGTATCCCCACCGGGGATGCTCGCTTTCCCCCTCAAACTATGCTTAGTATAACTCCAAATTTCACTGATTTTTGTTATTTCTTGTAAATTTAATCTTCTAGCTGTATTTCGAAATGATCGATGTAAACTGTTCAGTTTTGGTCATTTCTACTTACCACCTAATTACCCACTATTTTCAACGTTGTTTAGTAGAACTATATTATTATGACTATGGTTGTTACTTGCAACTGTACCTTCGTACCCTTCAGTTCGTCATCGTTTGTGAATTTGAATGTACTAATTTCGTATAACAAAGCCACATATAGATTTATAAATGTTCTTAGCGGTTGGCCAAGAAGAAGTAAACAAATAGCTTCTTCTACCATACTTGGCGAAGTTCGGATATGGCATATTCATCCTCTATATTTGTATCGATTATCATCTTATTTTAATTTTTGTTATAACATGTTATTTCATTTTCCAGCGTACTCTTTGTTAGCACATGGTTTTCATTCCCTAGTAGGTTGTGTGTATGCAACTCAAAAGTTGCATTTAATTTGTGATAATTAGCATAGTAATCACTGCTTTTACAGTTTACGGAAATGAACTTTTGAAACTGTACTCAAAATCTGAAATATAGGTATTCTCTCGTAAGTATATGTTAACGTACACGCTGGGGGATACGCTCTTAGTGAGCAGACATGTTAATGAAGGTGATTTTTAGGTGAATAAGTGAATAATTCAAGATTTCTTTCAGCATTTGTTAATACGATTGGTTCTCCGTGTCATTGTCCGTGTCTGTGTAAGCATTTCAATTGGAGCGGGTTTTTTAAAGTTAACTCTTAATTTTTCCATCTTTTTGCTGTACAGTTTGCTGTCCACGCAATTAATGTTGTCTGAAAAACTTCAGTGTAATGTTTTACTTTATTTGAATAACGTAGCCCATAGTGAATCAACTCATCTTCAACCTAACAGTAAAGTAATTTTTAAGTGTTGACTTTCCGTGCCCATCACGGAATCGATATTTGGAGAAAAAAAAAGTCGTGATGAGCACAGCTTTAGGGGGAAGTAGAAGCACAAGCTCGAAATTTGAATTGAGAGATTTTAAATATTTGGCCTTCGATTTGACCTTGATGTGAGAAATCGGGACCAGCAACAATCCATTTCTTATTTGATAGGCTAATATCTAGATTTTCTTTAAAAAAAAAAAAAAAAATGTCCGGTTTAACTGATAATTTTAGTGGTTTTCACAAGACTGAAGTAGGTTTCTTTTCGCAACCTGTATGTATTAATGCAAAGTGGAAGCTTTCAATATGAGTGGAAAAATTAACATATGCTTGTGATCATGGTTATCGCTCGAGCCAAATTATTAACTAAATAAACCTTAGAGAGCTACGGGGACAAGAGTGAGTACAACATTAAAACACGTTCAGAAAGGTTTAGTGGGGTGTGTGTATGTCAGACAATATATATGTGCATAGTTATTGTCGGTAAATTTATTAAATTAATAAATCTCTTATTTATTACAGATGTCACACACACACACACACACATACATATATATATGGGGGGGGTAAGGCATTTATTGTCTCATTTTGAAATTTGAACCTTCAGACTATGTCCTTTGGCCTAATTTTATCCCCCCCAATATAGATTATCTAATTCGCACACTGTATATATATATATATATATATATATATATATATATATATATATATATATATATATATATATATATATATATATATATATATATATATATATATATATATTCCCGTTTGTATTGGCGCCCTTTTAGTAGAGTTGTCCACCGCCCTCATTAGTATCCCAGCACGGCCCTGCTTACCGCTACAGTAAAATTATTAAGAGGGAAAGGTGGTAATATATATATAAAGAGGATTTATTCATAATTCTCTCTTGAAGGCAATTTTGAAATTTAGTTCCTGCTCTATTTCGTTCAATACAGTACATAAATCGAAGGACTTGTAGAAAAAAAAAAGATTTTTGTCAAAACAGGATTTTTTTTTCAGAAAAATGAGTAGAAAGCCGCGTGTTTGTGATATTTTACAAGGTATCAGAGACACGCATAAAGAAACAGATTTGCAGAATTTCTCATACTGTGTACTAGAGAAAACTCTCTTTTCATTCTTCAGAGAAATGTGTTTAGACAAGGGTTGTTTTTCAAAATGGATATTTTTAATTAGATTGTAGACGGAGCTGCAAATATCTACCGTTTGTGGGAAGGTAACTCTTGGGCCGCCCCCGTGAGGTGATCAGTTTCGCACACGACAGAATAAAGTCGCTTATAACTCAGGCACTGTTAGTCCTATTTACAGGCACTATTTACACTAATGTAGATATACATGTTTTGAAAGAGTATAAAATAACGAAAAACTTTTAGAGGAAACATTTTTCCGAATTCGATCTTGTAAAGAATCTGTGGCTAAAAAGCTGACGTCACGCGGAACCAATACTGAGTAAATATGAAAATAACAAGAAAACCATTATGTTTAGCTCAAAATTGCACTAAACTTAAATTGCAGAAGATAGACAAACAAACTAAAAAAATGGGATGTTCTAGCTCGAATGGTTACTGATGTATAGTGAATAACAGAAACGCTAATATATCGGCTTAGTAGTAGCCAAAATATTAGTCGTTTTCCTCCTCCCCCTCCACTCCCGTGAGGTGTTTTTTTTCTGGCATCCGGCATTTTTGTGATCAATAGAGTCCAGATTTTTATGTAATATCAACCCCCTAAATATGTACATAAACATGTAACAAAATCGCTTAAAAATGTAAGAAATATGTAATATTATATATGTTTCTACATACTCTTTTTTAATAGTGTACAAATTTTACAATATCGGCATTTGAAAGCATCTGTTTACATTCATGTAAATAAGTTAATCCAATAATCGAGATTTGAAAGCAATTAGATACAACCATAAGTAATTACATAAGAATTGTAAAATAACAATGATTATTAAAAAAACTGTTATAATGAAAATTTCAAATGAAACAGTAAATATCTATTCTTCGGTACTTTGTTCCCATGATGTTCGGCAGGTACTACTAAATCTTCTGCTTTCAAAGGCTCCAACCTGTCATGTTATGTCACTGTCTTGACGTACGGTACAGCATTCATGCTGTTTTATATATATATATATATATATATATATATATATATATATATATATATATATATATATATATATAAACTTATGGACTGTGAGCTGTCTCTTCATACTCCTTGCTCGGTTGCTACATAAATGTTACATATTTATGAAAACGTAATATTAACACGCGTATGAGTATGAGTATGCAATATTTAAACGAATTATGAAAATAAAAAGGAAAATCTACTACACTTTATCCTGCATAATGCAAGTCCCCCAATGAAGTGAAATGCTTGTAACAGCTGAGACAGCCATACGTCACTGACGTGACTGATTGTAGGATAATAAAAATCAGACGCGAATGAAGGAAGATGTGAATCGGCTAGAGAGAAACAGGAAAGCCCCGAGAAAAGCAATGCATACGGCATTTGTACATAAGAAATCTCATGTAATGTGGTGTGGTCCCGTTTCAAATCGAGAACCTTTTACACTAAATGTGCATCCATCACTACGGCCTAATCTTGAAATTAATTATACGCAATATACAAATTTAAATACTAAGAGCAACTTAAGTCGAAATGTATTGTTTTATATATATTTATTTCATGCAGGGTAAAGCAGTCCTATATCTTTTTAACAATACCAGCTGAACTAAGATTGAAGAATATTTCCACTAATGAACATTTTTAATTTGAAAAAAAAAAGTACTTCATGTGCCTGCAGTTCAACTATGTGTTGTTGCACAAGGGGTTACAAGGTACATTTCCAAATGATCAGAAGTAAAATTTTATCGGCGATCGGATAAAATATTCTTGTATGCAGAGAATGATCTTTCCACATCACATGAGGTAACAGGAGCGTATTTCAACAGGGGGATGTAGTTGGGGGAAATATCTTCAGGGGGTTCTTGTTTCACCACTGAGAATCTCACACACTGCCAATAGGCTGTCGTAACCCGGGTTTCTTTCCAGCACTGCATTTAGTTTCTTTCGAACTTTTTCTACTACATCTCCACACACACCTTGCAGCAGTCTCTTTGCATCCTCTATGATTTCCATGGATTCCGGAAGAGGCCGTCCAACAGTCTCTAGCTTTTTAATGATTGTAGGTAGCCAACCAAAATTGCTGTCTATGTATGCGATATCACACGCTACTTTTGAGTCATTAAACAGTTTCTGAGCAATGCCAACTGATACAGCAGACTCCGATGGAAATGAATGAACAACAGGCTTATTTTTTTGAAAATGTTCATTGTAGAAATGAACTGCCTGTTTCCAAGTGCCCCATCGCGTTAGCACAGGCTCCGGAGGAAGTGGCACGCCTGACAGTTGATCTCTGTAAACTTGAACACGTTGTGGCGCCTTAACAAACATTTTTTTTCGTGAAAGTTACTAGTTGATCAGCAACACGCTGAAGAGCATGGGCCATACAGGTGAAATGAATTAAGTGAGGGTAAAAAAAAACTGTAAGTGCTCTAGCCGCTTTTAACATGTACGCTGCGCTGTCTGTATAGAGAACAAGGACTTTTTCTTCCTGAACTACTCCCGGCCACAACACTTTAAGACCATCGTTTACAAAGCAAGCAATCGTGGAATGATTCGTGCGTTCCAGCAATTTAATCACAATAAGATAGGATTTAGATGGAGAACCTTCACTTAACTTTCCAATCACTAAATTTGCTACATAACGTTCCAAAACGTCTGTTGTTTCGTCTACAGAAATCCAAATATATGAACTACCTATTTCTGCCCTAATGGTATCTATATCTTCCGTATAACAAACTTTGAGATAACACTTTTGAAGAGTGGATTCATCAGGATTTCGACGCCCGCAATACTTCTCCAGAAAAGCACGGTATTTTGGCACTTGAACTTTGTTCCAAGGAATGTTTGATACTATCATTGCTTGGCACAAGTCTTTAAAAAACTCACTCACTGAAGTATCTTGATGCATTTGTGTCAAGAGTACTTGTTTTTTGGAACATCCAATTTCTTTTTATCACACACTTGGCACAACACCACTTTACTGTCCTTAGTAAACGCATCATCGATAGTTACCCACAACCGCAATTTCGCGGATAAAGTTGAGGCAACCGGGGCCATTTCTAACTTCGACGGTCAATACAGAACACGTGGGTTTTGCAACTGCAATACTAGAGTACTGTCCTCCTGTCATTCAGTTGAACAAGCAAAGTTCTTTGAAAGCTTAGGTTATCTGCTATGATATTGCCATTGTCGCCAGCTTCTTGGAACGAACTCTTGCAGTAAATTCCTGGAAACACACTAGTATACAGTTTTAACTTGAATTGCAGGATTTGCTTTCATCTTTTTTTCCGTCCGACCTCCGATAACAATCAAATAGACTTCATTTTAGGAATTTCCTAGCCAGACGCCTGATCTGTCTTCCTCCAGAGTTAAGAATAAAGGGCGCTGCTAATGTACCCCGGAGAGAGGATTTTTACTTGTTTCTTCTTATATTTATTTTGTTATCGGCGAAATTTCTGCGAAACATGGTTTAACAAATAAAAAAAGAGAGAGATATTTCTCTTTTGTTAAAGAAACGAAAAGATAGACATGACAACATTGAATCTATATGCAAACCTTGCCCAGTTGGAGAGTTTATTATTTTTATTTTAAATTAAAATTTCAGTAAACGCAAAATTTTAAGACAGTTTTATGTAAAATAAAAATATGTAGAAACCATAGAAATATGTAATATGAAACTTGAGTTGAAGCACCCTACAGGTGTGAGTCACAAACATTTAACCCTTTCGGCATCTTATCGTACAATTTGTACGATACGGGTGTTTCATGGTACATTGCGTTATAACTCTCCTATTTGAGCTTTTTCGTCCGTTTTTTTTTTTCAAGTCCACAGGCATTGTAGAAGACGTTACGTATGGTTTCACACCTTCCTGCGTCGAGACATAGGAGGTGATGACGTCATAATTTTAAACAATATATTTTCTTTTATTAAGCCTTTGTTCATTATTTTTTGGCGGGCTTATTTTTGCACGTAGAAGATTGAAATTTTGCACAAATATTCAGTCCACCCAGTAGTATTTATCAATTTTCTTCAGATTTCTGCGTTAGCAGAAGGGGAGCCCAGGGGGACAAAAAGGTAATATATATATATATATATATATATATATATATATATATATATATATATATATATATATATATATAACCAAAAAACCCTTTTTCATTATTTTTACGCCTCAGATACATGATGGAGACACGTAAATGGTACCGTCTGAAAGGCAGTTCTATTCTGAAGAGAATGATGTGCAAACCATGATCCTAGGATAATTAGGGATGCCTCGGGGAATTTTTTCAAAATATCCTTCTGTATACAGGAATATGGGACATTGCTGGTATATATATATTTTTTGGCGGGCTTACTTTTGCACCTAGAAGATTGAAATTGTGCACAAACATTCAGTCCACCGAGTAGCATTTAACATATTTTTCTCAGATCCCTGTGTTAAAACAGGGGGGTCCAGAGGGGCAAAAAGTTGAAAAAGGGATATTTTTACAAAAATCCCTTTCTTCGGGATTTTCCTGCCTTAGATACATGACGGAGACATGTGAATGGTACCGTCTGAAAGGCAGTTCTATTCTGAAGAGAATGATTGGCGGATTATAGTCCTAGGATAAATAGAGATGTCTCGGGAAATTTTTTACCTGAGATCATGGTGTTTTACGGTAATTTGGGGCATTGTGGGGATTCTTGATAAAATTTCTCCCGCCCTTACTATTCAAGACAGAAACTTGAAATTTGGCACACACAGTCAGCCTACCGAGTACTATTTATCAGATTTTTGAAATCTCTACGTTCACACAGGGCCGTTCCAGAGGGCCTCAAAGTGTGAAAAAATTCCCGCCCGAAATTTTCCCTTTGACATCACTTTTCCCTCTCCAGGTATATGATATGGGCATGTAAGTGATATTGAAAGCCTGCTCCATTCTGAAGAGATTGAGGTATGAACCATGATACTAGGATAAATAGTGACGATGCAGTAGCTTGACTGAAAGTCTAAAAAATACCCAAAAAACCCAAGATCCAGAAAGAGTTAAGGATTTGACGAACCTACATATGAAGGATAAATATGTAATTACAGACAAATCCGGACATTAGTGTTCAGTAATGGGCATATCTTGAAAAAATATCGGATGACACCGATTCCTAGACTAATATATTTCATATGTAATTATATGACTATGCCTTTGTTCCTCTGTCAATGAAGTTTAGCTCTGTAGAGGACTATTAGAAATAAATAGATAAACACTAATAAGAATTTTTTTCTCTTCGATTCTAGATTCTTTTCTTTTTTGAGGTACGCTACTCTCAAACTTACGTCTACATTGCAGTCTCTTTTAAAAGCTAAATTTCGCTCTTTTTTTTAATGTTTATATTGTGCATTTCAAAATAATTTAATATTTTAAAATAATAAAACTAATCCATGACCATATTTCTTATCGTACTTTGAAAAAATTGCTGACAGCGTAATACAGTAAAAAGCTGAAAACAAAAGCCAAATATCGCAAATTAAGAGCTAAGATTTGTAGCGTTGACGCAAACCACATGGAATGAAACGCAAGGTATGTAATAATTCTCCGCGAAGTACGGTAAATTTTATGCTTGTATTCGATCCTCCCGGTGTTAATAATTTCCAACCCTGGCATGACTTTCATCCCAGAGCAGTGCAAGGCAAAACCAAATTCAAAGAGTGCAAATGATCAAAATGAACTCCGTAGTTACGTCTGTCGTATATTAAGCTTAAAGACATCTCAGTTAGAGAAGTTACAGGTAAGATAGATACTCAGCGCCAAAACACACATTTATAAGGAATAATTTCCATAACTATAATATATAGAAGTACCGTAATCATGAAATACTAAGAAAGAGAATAATTAGTAAATTTACGCGATATTTCACAGAAGAATAGATACCATCCATTCAAGTGTTACACTCAATCGGTAGAGACGAAGGGTATTATTTACTTTCTCCCCCAAATTGCTTGGTAATGATTCTGGCTCACTTGGTAGTGATTATGGTTCGTTATTTGAAACTGTGATTTATATAAACACAATGTGGACGTATGGCATAAAAACTACAATTCATAAACCACGAACCAACTTGTGTTAGGTTTCTACTAAAAAGTACGAATCCTATCTAAACCAAGTCAGGGCAGGAGCGCGGCAGGGTGAGCCTAAGCGTAAGCGAGACGGTGCGTCCCTATGGAGCAGGCGCGACAGTGGGTATATGCATAAAGGAGAACAGTGGAAGAACACTTCATGGTAATAGTTAAGAACAGCTACTTCTCATCTCCCGTGCACGAGGATACATATTACTGTTGCACTACCTAAACACTCTAAGTACAAGGGCAAGAACTCAGTATATTACCTACTTTTTAACATCCTAGATAGTCAATGAATAATTCCTGAAAGTATGGCGTTTCTCGTCCTTCCCTAAATGGGAAGTACGTCTCCTTAACTATAACCCACTTCATGTGTCTTAAAATGCATTGTTAATGTCTTACACAGCTTTGGTGCAGATACTAAGTGTCATACGTCCACACTGTAATTCGAACAACAATGACTGAGCCAGAGTCATAACCTAATATTTTGGGGAAGAAACTAAATAATATTTCTTAGGAATATTATTTAATGGAAACGAATTGAAACTACAGAAAAGAACAGAAACATATAACCAAACCTAATCAAATCTAATCTAATTTAGTGCCTTTTGGTACTTTTTGATGGCATTTAGTATCTCCTCCAAAGCTGTGCAACACATAAGCTATGCATCTTATATATAGTTTTTCCACTATCTTCGTTTATGCATATATCCACCAGCGCTGACGCGCCTGCTCCCTAAGGACGCATCTCCTGGATTTCACTTGGGGCCCCCTACTGCGCTCCTACCTGACTCGGTTAGATAGCATTCATGGTTTTTAGTGGTCACCTAGCACAAGTTGGTTTATGATTTATGCACTAGTTTTTATGGCATAGTTCACATTGTATTTGGAATAATAATGACTACCAAGTGAGCCAGGGTTACAAGCTAGTACTCTGGGGAGAAACTAATTTTTTTTCTTCGATTTTTGTGTGGTCCGGTGATACAGCAGTAATGTGAAAAATGTACACCAACCTGTAGTATATGAACTAACTAACTTTAAGGCCTATGGAACCCGGAGGTTCAATGCCGCGTTCACGAAAGCTCTCCACTGGCTTCTATTCTTAGCCAACTGGATCCAGTTTCTATTTTGTATTCCTATCTGCGAGATCCATCTTAATATTATCCTCCCATCTGCACCTAGGTCTTTCTAATGATCGTTTTCCTGTTGGTTTTCCAGTTAAGACTTTGAAAGCGTTTCAACTTCCTTCTCTTCTCACTACATGACCTGCCCACCTAAGCCTCCTAGACTTGATGACCCTAACAATGTTTGGTAAACCGTATAAATTATGTAGTTTCCGCCATTCCCCATTCCCGGTTCTCTTGGGCCTGAATATTCGTCTCATGATCTTATTAAATAATTTCAGTCTATGTTCTTCCTTCCGAGTAAGCGACCATGTTTCGCAACCTTACAGAACATCAGGCTTCATTTTAGTTTTATATGTTTTAAGCTTCAAATTCCTCGACAGACGGCTTCAAATTCCTCCAGAATTCGCGACGATAAGAGACTTTGAACTAAATAATAACATGAATTCGCTTCTTTTAGTCGACATGTAATTTCTTCGTGAATATGGTTTTCGTGTGTTAATATTGATCCTAGATATTTGAAAGTATCCACTTGATCAAAAGTATTATTCGATATTTCAACGCATCCATAATTTGCCGTATTATGATTCCGACGAACTTCCATGTATTTAGTTTTCTCTGCATTCACTTTTAAACCCATGTCCCTGCAAGCGTTTAATAAGACTTGTGCAGTTACTTCTATTGTTGTATCCTGATGAACCCCATTCAATTCTAGGCCCTGGTTGCTATCTTTAATTTTCCTTATAGCATATTCCAGAACAAAGTTGAATAATAATGGCGACAATGCATCTCCTTGTTGCAGGCCATTCCCGACGTGAAGGCTCGTGAACAAAATTTAACTATCCGGGCTTTGCTTTGGGATTCATTTAAACGTATCTTAATTAATTAATTAGCTTTCTCAGTATTCCAAGTTCTGTAAGAATGTTGTACAATGCTTCTCTCCTAACCGAGTCGTAAGCTTTTCTAAAATCAATAAATAGTTGATGTACCGGAATATTGTATTCCCAATTCTTTTCGAGTATTTGTCGAATAGTAAATATTTGGTCGATAGTTGATCGATTTCGTTTAAATCAGCACTGATAATCTCCAATAATTTCATGTGCGTATGGGGTTAATCTTGCTAATAGAATGTTCGGAAGGATTTTATAGGACGTTGGCAAAAGAGAAATGCCTCGATAATTATTACAGTCAGTTTTGTCGCCTTTCTTGTGAATTGGAACAATGATAGATTCTTTCCATTCTTGTGGCAATTCTTCCTTGTTCCATATAAGGAGAATGAGTTTGTGTATATTGTTCCACAATTTGTGCCTCCAGCTAAAATTAACTCGGCCGAAGTTTTTTTTTTAATTTCTTTATACCGATTTCTACTTCTATTCAGTTAGGATCTGGGATATACGGTTCTACGGTGTGTATTTCCCTTTCTGCACCCACACTAGTTTTTGGCTGCGTGTTAAGCAATTCGTCAAACAAATCTTTCCATCTATTTAAGATGATATCTGTGTCAGTGAGAACTGTTCCGTCAGCTTTCTTTAATATATAAGCACGAGGTTGATAGCGTTTCTTTAATTCTTTGATCCCTTATACATGTCCCAAATGTTTTTATTTTTACTATTATCTTCAAGTTCCTTAATTTTAGCTTTCAGAAAATCGCGTTTCTTTGTTCTAAAAGTTTTGGAAGTTTCCCTCCTGATATCTGCGAAATTTTGTGTAGTCATTTCATTCGGATTTTGTAGCCAGTGTAATTTTTCCTGTTTTCTCTTCTCTGCTAGTTTAATGCATTCTTGGTCGAACCATGGTTTGTTCCTACGTATTTCCGCGTGTCCCAATTTTTCTTTTGCTGAAATTTTAATGCTATCTCTAATTTCAATCCAGGTATCCTCAACGCTAGTGCACTCCGAATCTTCTAAAGCCGAGAATCTATTTGAAACTTCAATCTGGCATTCCTCTCTTACCTAGCTCTCTTCTAATTTCTTTAAATTAAATCTTTCCGTTTTCGGACAACAGCCCTTCTAAACGACCGGACATCAATTATGCTAGATTGCCTTCTTCTATCTACTAAAACGTGATCAATTTGATTAGTGTTTTTCCGTCTGGTGCTGTCCAAGTGTATTTATGAACGTCGCGATGTGGGAATTTTGTACTCTTCTGGATTAGGTTTTTGGATGTTGCAAAATTCACGAGTCGAAAACCATTGTCATTGCTTTCCTTATGTAGACTTTCGTTTCCTATAATCGGTTTGAAAATATCCTCTCGTTCTACCTTCGCATTGAAATCTCCTAATAGGGTTTTCATATGGTATAGCGGGAGTTGGTCAAGTATCCGTTCCACTTCTTCGTAAAAACTGTCTTTTATATCGTCATCCTTCTCTTCTATTGAAGCATGTACATTTAGAACAATAATATCACACCACCGACCCTTAAGGGTAGTATATGGCCACTACAAAATAATATTGCATCTATTTCAGCTTAGAACAGTTCAAATCAGTAAGGCCGTGCAGCAGCACAGAGGTGAATCTTACGTTGGAGAGCAGGCGCATTAGCAACGATGGATATGCGTGTAAAGGAAGACAAGTGAGAAAACCATGCATCAACCTGTTCTAGGTAGTGACTAAAAGTGAACATTGCATCTCTTCCAGTTCAGAGCAGGGCAAAGTTAGTATACCCGCGCGAGGTGTGCATTGTCCGCTCGCCACAAGAAAATCTGTGACGCAGTTATATCATGTTTTCGAGCTGTCAATTTTACTCGTACAGGACATCATGTAATGAACATGCTAGTTTCGAAGCAGGTTCCGGGTTGGCAGTGTATGAATAGTTATTAAGATTAAAAAAAAAAAAAAAAGAAAGAAACTAAGGTTAAGTTCCTCAGATTGCCCTCCAAAATTGATAGAACTATACGATATCTAAGCATCAGACAAACTAAAGGCACTGATTACTTTTTGTTTAATTTTTAAATATTAAATGTTAGTGCGTGTTGTGAAGTATGTGATCCTTATTTCATTAAAATAATTTTTAAACTGTAATTGCATTCAGTACTTGGAGTGGCCTTGTCGTATGTATATGTGGACACTGATCGAGCTTATCAGTGTCTTAATCCGAAGTGTGTTAAGTAGAAAAGAAAATTCCAAAACTATTTAGTGCGACGACTAGGCGTGGTAAATTGAGATCGAAACTGGCAGATGGGATTTTTATGCGTATTACAGTTTGTGACGGGTGCGAAATTAGTGAAAATAAGACAGACAGCTAAGGAAGTGGTACTTTGACATTACTACAAAATCATGGAGTGCTTCCACTAGGGAAATTGTGTAAATCTTGTGGTAAGGAAGGTGCTTTCTTAATAGAAAGGAATGGGTTTCTTTGCCAGGGTAAGGTTGCTTAAGGGTATGACAAAGTAGAGTAGGGATATCTTAGTTTCTCTCCCAATCTTAGTAGTAGAAGTAGTAGTGGTGGTGTATGTATGTACACTCATGTTAAAAATGATTGTCGCACATCTATATCTGTAATCTTGTAAGAACATAGTTTGATAATGATTTTACAGGGTACTTTTAATACTGATACTATGTTTATAATCAGGAAATGTATATTTGTAGTAAATTTCATAGGAAAAGAATTATAAATATGGAAATTAGAGTGAGTAAAACAAAATGTTGCTAAATGGTCAAGAAAGTGTTATTTTCGTTTTATTGTTCTTGTTTACTGCTTTTTTGACACGAAATTTGCTACATACATGTCTTTGCCGATTATACACATACTAACATTATAAGAAATACCGGGCGAATTCATTATCAAATTATATTCCTACAACAACATATTTATGGACATGTGACAATAATTTTGGACATGAGTGTACGTGTGGAGATTTCATATCGTTGTGCTATTTGTATTCTTGGTTCCTTATTTTGTGGGAGGGAGTAACTTCGTACATTGTTGGTTGCCAACACGTCATGTTACCACTTTTTCATAATAAGGTACCGATAATACATATACCACAACGATATGGGATCTCCACATATGCTACAATAGCTACACCAGCGTTGTAAAGTAGGAGTATTACCTAATTTATTATAAAAGTCAGGTGATTTAAGTCTTGATTTTAATCGTGATTTAAATCAGACTGATATAAGTCAATCCACCCTGGCTGTAATATTTTGTATCAACCTTACATGTGCAAAATTTTAGAATAACTTATGCCAATCTTTTTTGTGCTGAATTACAGAAGCATTTCCATATGCTAAAAGTCTGTTTTAATATATTTTATGATTTAATCTTTGTTACCGTAATAATATTATCCCGGTTGAAACGGTGAAACTACAAAGGTCTTCTTTTAGCAAATTATCAGTCAATGCAATTGCAATGTAAACGCAGTCAAGATTCAGCCAATTTTGGCCTTACACAATTGCAGTGATAACCGAAATTAAATTGGCTTCCCTGCCTATTTGTTTTCTTTACCCCACAAATTCACGTAACACTACATATCATAACTCAAAGCATCGGATACATCATGCTTCTTTACTTCCTTTCATTTTATAAAAGGTCACAAAACGTAATTCACTATTAAATACTTGATTAAATTACATAAACATATTTTCTCTGTAAAGAAAACCGTAACTAGTAACTACATTATCCCTCAGTTACGTAAGCAACAATCAAGATTTCCATTTTCTTATTTTTCCGGCAGTTACTATTTTAGTTGACGCTTTCCGCCATTCATCTATATAATTCACATTCCCAACACCAGTTCCCATCTAGGCTTCTTTTTTTTCTTTCTTCCGTAATTGAAGCCGGAATATATTAGATATCGTCTTTATACAAAGAAGAAGCGATTGTTAATGTCCATAATTTTGATAAAGTTAACCTATAAATATAGAGTATTAATTTATATTGACTTAAATTGTGCACTTTTAATTCATTTATAAGTAAACAAGAACCAGATATAGTGTATACTGGGTACTTTTTATAGTGAGTTTTCACTATTTGTTTAATTACTGGAATACATAGATTCTTATAATTAATTCATTGCCACTAAATACTATATCGTATTCTGTGATTAGCTAAACACATAACACAGTTTAAAAAACATCCTGAAAGGCAATCGATGATTTTGCCTGAAGTATCAATAGACATTTAAGGGTAAATATTAATAATCACAAGAACACGTCCTGACGAGGTTAATATTGTGTTTCTTGTGTGTAATTGTCATTTATGAACTGATCTTAGTTTTAGCTGAAATGCTTACTGTTATGGTTACCAGCTATCCAAATTTGTTATCTTCTCTATGAATATTCAAGTTTTAAATTATGTTAAAGTAAGTTATCTTTCTTTTTCTAATTTTACATTAAATTTTATCTTTAGATCTATGTTGTTTAACTTCTCTAGGGAACATATAATTGTTATTAACATGTCGGAAATTATTAGTGTGATTTATTTCTTCTGTATGTAGTATTTGAGATTCGAAATGCTTTGCCAAAAATGTTGATCATCAGAGGAGACAAGGGACTGCTGCTAGCCATTGATAATTTCTCTTGCTGTTTATAATACGACCTCAATAATAAAGTATTTGGTTTCCAGACATAATTCTGAAAGTTTTGTGGTTTCATATACAGTACTTATAACTCTGAAAATTTGTTGAATTTTAATGAATTTTTGTACAATACATTGCCAGATTCTTATGCACAAACTTATACATATCAATAATCTCGGAGGGAGAGGGGGGGGGGGGCATCTTGACATTATTTTAATAAGTAAGCAAGTTCATTTGTTTTACTCATGGCGAACTACAACCTACAACCGTATGTTTAAACTTCTTTGTGTTAATTGTATTATATTTTGCTATTAACTATTTGGTCAAGGATACTTGGGATAACTTTTACGAAAAGTAATGGGCATTAAAGGTTCTCTTATGTTATGTATTTTAAGCAAACCATAAATATTGGGTAATGAGGATGTTACGTATCTGTAAATGTTTTGCTGCTTCTCTTCTATCAACCAGGATTCTTCAATAACTATTTCCTAATAATTTTCGATAACAGATCTTGATTGTCTTGATATGTTCCTTTCAACCTTTGACAACAGTTTGTCTTTAGGTGTTTCTAATCATAATAGTAAATTTATTGCTTTTCATTTGAAATATCAACCTTCATTTTGAGGTAATAAATAGCCATAATGCACTAGTCCAGATGAATGTCCGCACGAATCTGAAATTAGAGTACTTTCAGGAAATAATGCCCACTTCGTTGGATCACTTATAGATAAGTAATACATTTGAATTTGAATTATGTACGAGTTCTCTGTAGTCTCAGTCTAATTTTTATGATCCTGTTGTTGAGTAATAAAAATTAATTACTGGTATTTTTTTTTATTTCTCCAGCTAAAGTGACTAAACCTGAATGGATTATGTTGTGAGTCACAATGGAAAGTAACAATAAATCCTGCTCTCTCGCTACAACAGAAAATGACTGTTGTTGTATGGTAAAACATTTACTTGGAACATTGAACTTTACAACTAAAGTGGTATATCGAAGATTTTCTCAAATGTTTTTCGCTATGTTCTCTCTGTACTTATCGGCAAATTATTGTCGCAGAAGCCGAAGAGTCAGACTTAAAATTCGGTGTGTGCCAGAAGATATTCTGTTTCATTTGTTAGAACACTCCAGTGTAAAAAATGGTGAAATAATTGATGTGCAAAATACAATTGCAGTGAATAAAAAAGTTATTCATTACCTATCTGTGTTAGACTATACGTGGGTAAGGATAAGTGCGTCTGATGGTAAAGACAATTGTGAACAGAGTAGAGTTCAAGGACCAAATAGCTTTGTAATAGTTAAGGTTGTCGGAATTGCAGACTTGGCAGAGAACGTTGCTGTTCTAAGTGACGGTTTGTTTCATAATATGAGGAAATCGATTTTTAATAGCAGTGAGATAAATAACGATTTTCAGGTTGCAATTTCTGCGGTGCCTGCTTCAGAAGTTGACAATAAAATTACATCTTTTATTCCACAAGTTGCAACTAGGTGTACTGTATCTTTACTTCCGGTAGTTCATAATGTTTATAGTGAAATAACGGATTTAATACTTCATAAGTATTTTGAACAACCACGATACGTGTGTTTAGATTATTTATATTATATGGATGTGGAACGCGATGTTCCTGAGGTGTTCTATGCAAGTTGGAACAAGAATGTAACAAAGATATACTTCAAAGTAACTAATATTGAAGGACTTCCATATAATTGGAGAAAACTCACTGCTGGTTATTTTGTTCAAAAGGGATTAACAACATTGTTTCAAGTTGATCGTACTCAGGACTACAAGCCATCACGTTTGTATCTAAGTGTTGGAAAGCTTTCATTTTTATGTGGTCAAAATATTGAAAACTTTATGCTGAGAACATGTCCTACTGGGCTGGAGTGCACTCACAAAGAACTTGTAACATCTATAGAACCATTTGTTAAGCAAACTAGACGTAGTTCACACCTGAAACCTTTTTTTATTGTGTGTGGACCTAAAGGGTGTGGAAAGTACTTGCTAGTGGAGAGCATTGCTCTAGAATTTGGATTTAATTTATGGGCTGTGAACTGTTTGGAACTGATTGGTGACACGAGTGGCTATTGTGAAGCGAAAGTAAAATATATTCTACACAAACTTCCACACTATGCGCCTTGTATACTTTTGCTGAAAAACTTGGAGGTAAGTTTTTAAATAAATGATAATATTTATTTAAGTTAAACAGATTTACTGGTAATACGTCTACTAAATCTTATCCTAAATGTTTTCGACAGAAACGCCTGTTTTCTTCTGTACGCCAAAGTTACGTTCTAAAGGCTCGTGATTCTCACATCTTTAGTATATGTAATAACATCTTGTAATTAATTACAGGCACTCAGGACTGTTGTAAGATGGAAACAGCAACTTTGACCTATTGAAAAAGAAAGGCAGTTTTTCGAAACCGTTTAGGACAAGTTCAAGAAGACGCAATTCTGACAAGTGTGTCTATTTAATTAACAATATACGTAAATGCTTTTCGTTAAATAATTATTCGTTTAAATTTACGAACCCCGTAAATAAATAAATAAAAAGAAAAGAAAAACGAAAACCTAATAATTCAGTTTTGTAAACATTTTTACTGTAAACACGTAGAATGTGCCAATAAATGCGTACCTTAAAATGCATAATCGTGTATTTCAGCAGTCCACCCATCTGGTGCGTACTCGACTAAACTATAATGAAATAGAGAAACACGTGCTTCTAGAATTCATATAAAGATCAATTTAATTCTCTTGTCGTAAAATAGTGAAAAAGAAAGAAAGAAAGAAAAAGGAAACACTAAAAGCAACATATTTAAAACAGGTGACTATTTACAGAAACATTTGTAAACTATTTAGTGAAGTGTTTCTGCTAGCTGCTGTAATTCATAAAATAATTATTCATTGCTGTGTTTTTGAAGATTGCTTTTATGTTGTGATTATCCCCTGTTTTTAAGGAGAAAATGAACATTTCTTTGTAGTTTTTGGGCAGAGATAAAGATGGTCATGAAGACAGCAGAGTAATATCATCATTTGAAGAAGAATTGTTGAAGTTATATTCTAATATAAAAGCAAGCCCTCCAGTCATAATTGTAGGCAGCACGACAAAAGAACGTCAAGTTGTCGCTTCATTAGTCAACTTGTCCGTTCATACTATAAGGATTAACAAGCCCAATGAAGAGGAAAGAAGCCAACTTTTGAACTGGGTTATTAAATTTAGAGGACTAAAAATAAGCACAGATGTTTCCATTAGTTTTTTGGCACAACAAACTTCTGGCTTTGTATTGGGTGATATGCAGGCGTTAGTTTCTCATGCATTGAGGTAAGTATCCAGCACAATATACCATATTAATGATATAACCTGTGACAAGAAATACTTTGTATCTGGAGTACAGAAGTAACTGTAATTTATAAGCTAAGTTAACCTTACATTGGTGTTTATTTACAATAGTTTATTCCATTTACAATAGTCATTTCCATTTAATATCATTTGCATTCGATGTATTTTAAGATTAGTTTCAAATTCTGCCAGTAGTCAGGTCATTTCTTTGTTAAGCTATACATTAATTACTTGTTTTTAGTGTTGCAAAAGCTCGCATTGAAAACGAATTAGTTCAGTTCAAACTCACTTTTCGTTTTTTTTTTTTTTTTTTTTTTTTTTTTTTTTTTTTTTTTGTTTTTTTAAAGTGACCTGATGTGATATGAACATCTGAACTAAGAGTTGGTGGACAATATTGAACGATTAACTTTTATTTCTACTTCAGAAAATGAAGTCCAAATCGTATGATATGTTGATATCGTCTCTTCTTGTACTGGTATCGTTCAGATACTCTGTTCTTGATCTTCATCCATGTTTTGAACTTTTGTATTATATTTGACAAATTGAAAAAACAACTGATTTTATATCACACCAACTCCACTATAGACGCAAATTTGATGATATACAAAAAATGAAAAATGCAGGATTAGATGGAAATTTGAACATGAGTCTCCGGTCATGTATTGTTCCATTCTTGATGTAGGTGCTCAGTTACTCAGAGCACATGGACTGCACCACAACTGTTGTACTTAGGTAACTCAGTGCCCATATGTAGAACACCACCAACATCAAGAGTGGAAGAATGTATGACTATTCAGCGAGCGGACTTGTAGTGTAGAGGTTAACACATCGGCATGGTAAGCTAGAGACCCAGGTTCAAATTTCGATTCAGCCGTGTATTCTTCTCTCTTTGTAGGTATATATTTTAATTCACTTCCTATAGAGGAATTATGAAATTCGTTATTTCCTCAAACTTATTAACTGTAGGAGCCGCGGTGGATCAGAGGTAGGACATTCACCTCTGGTGCGTGGGGTCCTTGGTTCGATCCCAGCTCGCACCAAGTGAACTATGTGGTTCATGGGTTTTCTCGGGGTTCTCCCGTTTCTTCTCACTTTCTTCATTCTACCCTTTCATTCATTTCTCATCATCACCTTCTCCTTTAGCCCACCCGGCATAATCGTGGGACATGTAACTCAAAGATTTCATTTCATTTATATATATATATATATATATATATATATATATATATATATTATTAACTGTAATATAAATTCAGCCGTCAAAGGTGTTCCGTGTACAACAGGAGTTGTGGTCTGAATGGCTGGAGACGAACACCAAGCGTGGAACAAAGTATGGCTATTCGAGAGCGAGTTGGGTAGTGTAGTGGTAAGCCGGAGACCAGGATTCGTTTCCCGGTCTAGTCGTGCACTTTTCACTCTTTTTACATTTGTGAATTTCTGCTCCTAGAAATATTCTCTCTATTTTGGTTCGTTCTAAGTGATAAGTTAAATCTTACCTCTCTCTCTCTAATGTGAACATAATGCATTGGTTTTCGTTGGCTTCGTTTAATACATTTGTGTTTTTTTCTTTTTTTCCTTGAAATTGTATAGATAGCAGTGTTTTGCAATACGCACCCTAAAGCGTTTAAATTCATATTTTTGAAAGTGTATATTTTTGATCCAGATTGTGTACTGCTATTGATACGCTCTTTGATCTGAGTGATCCTTTCATTGTATAATACATGCCTAGTTTGCATATCTTTCGTAGTTTCACTTCTATCATCCGGGAATATCGTGCTTGACAAATATCTAAATGACTTCAATTTTTATTTGTCTCAATAGGAGAGAATTTTTGTTATACCTGTCCGTGTCTACGGTTCGTTGATTTGGAGACTAGCATCCACTTGACCACTGAGGCTTGTGAGATATGGGACTACCATGTAAGTTCCTAATGGGAATCGAATTTAGGTCTTTTGTGCCGAAACTGAAGAAGATATAATGAAATTATTAGGATGTTTACATAGATGATAGGTAATGTATTCTAGATTTACAGTCAAATAAGAGAATTTTTCTTTCACCATTTTTTTTAGATGTTGTAATATTTAATTCGAAGATTTTAACACCCATCCCTCCCTCGTTTTTCCCTTCGAGGTAACATTATATATATATATATATATATATATATATATATATATATATATATATATATATATATATATATATAACTCTCTCTCTCTCTCTCTCTCTATATATATATATATATATATATATATATATATATATATATATATATATACATAGATAGATAGATAGATAGATATAGATATATAATTCACAATTTATATGCAAAGATTGCTAAAGAAATTACAATTTGCATTGCCAAAGAAACTGAAATTAAAAATTCAGGGCAAACTTCCTGGACTTTCAAGTTTATCGGAAAGAAAGAAATTTCATACATGACTTTACAGGAATGGATGATACACAATACGTAGATTTCTTTGCTCACTTAATAAATCAACACTAACATTGCAAAATCGATCAAGACCAAAATTACATGAAAAGTTCTTTGATGCTTATCACATTGTAGAAAATTATTTCAACAAATAAAAATATCAGTTTACTAAGGGCCGCGGTGGCTCAGGGGTAGAGCATTCACCTCTGGTGCATGGGGTCCCGGGTTCAAACCCTGCTCCCGCCAGGTGAACTTTGTGGTGGACAAACACCGTGTGCGTGGGTTTTCCCGGGGTTCTCCCGTTTTCTCACACTTTTTTCTTTCCACCATTCCATTCATTGCTCATCATCACCGTCTCCTTTAGCCTAGCCGGCATAACCGTGGGACGTAAACTTTAACTTCCAAATTCCATCATTAGTTTACTCTTAAACTTGATAAGGAAGGCAAAAGTTGGAATGATTATCTTACGTAGCATTACTAATGTGTTATATAAACTATACAAAGAGTATTGACATCAAACTAGATACAATACATCAAAATACTGAGAAGAGTTTCACAAATTATAGATAATCATTCAGTGAATACAGCAGGTGAATCAGCCACTTACGGTTGTTGTTGATCTAAAGCGGAAAGAAATATGGCAGAATTCAAGAACGGAAAGGAAAGTTAAATAGAATAATCCCTTATTTCTGAATTATCTAAACATTATGAAGAAAGAAAATATTCGTAAACAAACGGAAATTACGTCGTCACTAGAATTAATTGTCGACCTTTTACGTTGTTGTGTGCTGTATTTTACTTGAGTTACAATGATAAAAAGGTTTTTATTTACTATTTATTATTTTTCTTCTATTTCTTCTGGTTTATTATATTTCTGAAAAATATTCCAGTGATAAAATTTTTCTTGTGCTGAGGATTAGTAAAGTATCGTTATATAATGTATTATATAATATTAGTTGATTTTGTTTCCAGGAATAGATTCAAAACTGCACGGTCGTGTTGTGAGGAAAAATGCAGAAGCAATTTGTTAACATTTGAAACTGAATTCTATGTAACGATGAAGGATTTTGAAAATTCCCTTGGTAAGTAACGGTGTACATAACATATATCAGATTTTTAAACTAGTGTAATTTCTGTTAGTTGCTGTATAAAAGAAAATGCAAGAATGTACGAAACAGAAGAGTAAGTCTGTAGGCTTTTATAAAACCAACTTCAAACATCTCACATATACTACGTGGGTAAAGTGATCAGTGTGAGAACGTTTATGTGACACACATGCAGTTGGTATTTGAGTGCCTCCCACACTCTGGACATCATTTCGATATAATTGATGTAATAGGTGCAGCAATCTTCTTCAAGTGAGATAACCTCTAGATAGCGATCCGAGGACACATGATCTTGTGCATTGTCTCACGAAAGAAATGGGATGGAGTGATCGAAGGACCTTGGAATCACAGAAACAGAGCCATTGTTCGGACCCTGACAATGAGAAATTTAATTCGATCATTTCAAACCAACCAATGGAAATATATATATCATGTTGCCGAAAAATGTTCCGTCCCTCCTGGAGAATATCAAAGTATGCATGTCTTGTCACAGTTTCTTCTTCAGAAAGAATGACATACAAACTTCCTGATTGGATATTACAAAGAAGACGTAACTTTTGGAGAGTTTGTTTAGTATTGCATTGTTTCATGTACCTTTTCTATCCTCCAAATACAGACATTATATGTGTCCATTTTACTGGGGAAGTGTTGATTAATTACGAAAACTAATACAGTACAGAAAATCTATTATTTGTTGCTCGTTCCTGCATTTCGACAGCAAAGTTGGTGTGTAGCACATCATCTTCAAGTCCGCAACACCTGTAGAAAAAACGGCTTCATGTACGATTGCTTTCTTAACACCTTTCATAATGTTGGGGTGTCGTTGTTAATTCACGGCTAGCCCGTCGTGCTAAGTTTTTAGGGCGCTCGTAAGACTGACTCGTTTGACTATATCGTCTATCATAACCGATCCTTCCATAGTTTTGCCTTTACACAAGCATACTACCACTTAATGTTGTCATATGGTGGATTACTTCCAAATTCAAACCGGAACTCTGTTTGACCTGTAACAATCGGTTTGTTTTTCGGAAACTACAGTATACAGAAAGCTTTCTGCTTATGAGCTGCATGACGTTGTCGCGTGGCAGGATGAGGAGATAACTATTTTAACTTATACCGAATTAGAAACATATTGTATAATTTGTACAGCATAAATTTAAAGAGAGATTGCAGACAGACAGAATTTGAATTTAAATTTCAGGTTTACCTGTGTGTGTATTCATACTGCCAAATAATATCGGTTACATATGCTTGTACGAAAGGAATAGCGGATAGTCTTTTTTTTTTAAATAATAATAATAATAATAATCGGCTTGTGTTTTTCGCGAGAATTCAGCGAAGATGCTTAGATTCAGTCCTATTTGAACAGTTGCTGTGGTGAATTGTGAAGTTCTAGCTTGAACTATGTTGATGAAAAGAGCACTTGGAATGAATACAAATACAATATAATTATAACACATTCACATGAAGACTATCATTGTGATGTGTGACTTCGAAAATGAGTGGTACTGTTCTATGAATTTTTGCGTTTTATATATATATATTTTTTTTCGTTTTATGAATTTTCTCCATTAGTATAGGAGTGTTATGCAACGTTATAAGCGTACTTCGTGGATAATTTGCATTTGGCGGAAAAGCTGTTAGTTCATACAAAGAGGGCAAGAATATATTTTTATTTATCGGATCATATCGAATATTTTCACATCAGATATCGTGTATATCAATGTAAAGTTATATCTACTGAATGCTAATTTTAGTTCTTCAAATAGAAAATGTACAAAAATTTCTCATATGGAGAAAGAAATTCCAGTTGGTCTGAAAAACTGAAGATATGGGCATTCCAGTTATGCTTCTTGGTTTGTTGTTATATTTCTTAATTTTTATTCATGTATTAGCAGCAAATCTGTTTGTTTCGTGAGAAAAGGCAAATGTATATATGGCTTAAAGTATCCATCCTTAATTGATTGATATGTAGCTGAACTACCATATAGATAAGTTGATGTGCCTATATATAAAGTTAATAGCAAATACTGACGGCCGGGCTCACCAAGTCTATTAGTGCATAGCCGGCTGCGAGACGGTCTCAACAATTGATGGCTTTTTCTTTTGATTATAGATTTCCGTCAAATAAAATAACTTAGAAAGCTGAAGAAACAATCTTTCGAGTGCTATATTATACATATATGTTGTAAAAATAGTGTGTCACTCTGTTAATGTTATATCTATTGTGTTGCCAAAATGTCTTGTGCCGTGGCAAAAATGCGAACTAAAGTTCACACCCACGCGTTGAGCCAATAAGGGTTCAGCTGTTAGTAACCGAGAGAAAGGGAGTGGAATTTCGTCAGCCGATAGCAGCGCTTACAATGGAAGATTACGGATCAAGTCAATGTGGTATATCTTTAACAAAAGTACTGTGTATAAACCTTATTACCATACTTTCCATGGCTATAACTCTGTAAGGATGAGTTTGTCAACTTGTTTAAATGTTAAATTTTTGTCTTATTGTTATGTAAAGAAATTGTGAAACCTAATAAATTCGATTAATTATATTTTTATTTCAATGTCAATATATAGATCTTATTCCAATCTCGTGTTTGCTTAATAACTGTAAAACTTATTTTGAATGGCTGAATCAGAGAAAAAGTAGAGTTTATTTATACATATATTTTACAAATGTTTTAGATCCCTTGTTACATATCATTTCGTGAATATGAATAAAGACTTGGTAGTGATGATGCAATCTCGCATTGATTTCTGTAATATTTTATTTGTAGATATAATGCACGCTTCGTATTCAGATGCCATTGGTGCACCCAGGATACCTAAAGTATCTTGGAGCGATGTGGGGGGTCTGCAGAGAGTTAAAGAAGAAATTTTACGCACAATTTACATGCCATTGCAATATCCAGAATTAGCAGAAAGTGGATTAAAGAGATCAGGTAAATATATTAATACATTTTGTAAGCATTGAATATATTCGCGCTCAGTGGTAAGTTCGAAACTAAATTATCTAGTTAAGTTTAAAACAGGAAACAAGTATGAATTGATACAACATACTTTTATTTTAATATGTGGGAGAATATTACGTTAAATATAAATATGTTGATTAGAAGGGCTTACCCCTATATATTACAGTCAATTTGGATTACTTTGTTCTTCATCTCCGGAAACATAGTTATAAATGCGGAAGTCAGCAAAAGAAAGCAACAATATATAACAGCATTGTTGAGATATAATTATAGTGAAGATCTATATAGATGATAAAATGTTAAAAACGTTAACATGTGTATATGGTCTTACTTCTCATTCCAACTTTCTGAGAGGATATAAGGATGATTATGAAAAATAGGTACTTACGGAACTAACGAAGAGGGTTCCGGAAAAATCAATAGAGTTGTACGCTCTTTTGCATTCCAAAACAGCGCAATTTTACAGAAATAACAAAAAATTTGAGGAATACTATGAAGATACATGAAGATTTTTTTTTACATAATTGACAATAGATTTACTTTGGATATCTCTTGGGATAAAATGTATGATGAACTTTGATGTAAAAGAAGAAGTAGGAAATAATAATCGTAAATATTTTTGATAAAAACGTAATGTACTGAAGGCTTTGAAGCCTACTATAACTAGAGGTTCAGTATGATCCAATACAAAGAGCTAGGTATCAGTATGACATTACTAGCACGATAACTCGCAGGATGTTTTCCTCAGTGCTTCCTATCTCTTCAAAAGATCTAGACGATATTGTAGTCAAGAGCACGAAACAATGAGTTGCATATAAACAAGTCATGACGGTAATGAGGCCAGGCCAAGGTAATGATTTGATTGATTACTTAAAGTAAGATGTTCTCTGCCTTCACTTTTCTTTTAAGATATTTATAATGGAAGTATCATTTATCGTGAATATAGAAGTTATTGATGCAAAAAATTATGTTTGAGGAGAAAGAAAACCTGTTTTAATTCGACTCATATTATTTAAAACAAATTCTTACTTTCCTTGTAGCCACGAAGTATCATTCTTAGGTAAAGTGCATGAAGGAACCATAGTTTGTTTCCTTTCAAAACTTTATTCTAACAGCGTTCCATCTATAGGGATAAGTAAACTTTTTAAAATAAAGTAAAGTACTGGTATTTACAATTTTTCTGTATAAAATTCATTTGCTTCATCGTAAATATAACAAGTGAATACTTTCGTATGTTAATGGAAAAAAAAAAAGTAACTTGTGAGTAATTTTTGAAGATCTTTGTCATCAGTCTTCAAACGCTATGTAAACTGTTGTGTAAATATTCGTTTATATTATACTTTCTGCATAGGTATTCTCTTATTTGGCCCCCCTGGAACAGGGAAAACTTTATTAGCGAAAGCTGTTGCTACAGAATGCGGATTGAATTTCTTATCTGTCAAAGGACCTGAACTTCTTAATATGTATGTAGGACAGAGTGAAGAAAATGTCAGGGAAGGTAAGTGAGATTCCTTTTGCAATAATATTTACGTAGGTTTCAGCTTATCCATCCTCATTCCAACTGCAGTTTTGGAAATGAAAATTTACTTCTTTGCCTTTCAAACCTTGAAACAAAGTTTTAACATGTTTTAACTTAGTGTGTGAGTCACCATTCAGAGTCAAAGAAGGATAAGGGATAACAGATGATGGAAAATTATGTGCAGTTAAAATCAATAGAAAGAACAAAAAGATAAACGCAAGATTGAAATCTGCAACTACATATTATTATTGTCAATAAATAAGAAGGTAAAAAGAACTGCTCTCGTGGTTGCCCGAGCGGTGGACGCTCGGGACTCAGGTTCAATTTCCGGTGGGAGCTTATGTAGTTCGAATTCCAAGCTATAGGTCCACGTCCCATATAGCCTCGGTGCTGAAAGGGACATTAAACTCCAATCCAACCAAAGAAGATAAAGATCAATTTCAGCAGCGATAAAATAAAATTTTCAACCATTAACAATGCACATGTTTAATTCTGAATATCGTTTACTGACATGTAAATTATACTGTGTAATCAATTACATATTTTATGCATTTTCTGAATTGTCCTTATGGGCGCACTCGATGCCGCAGCAGTTGGAATATATAATGCCGTCGTTTAAAACTAATAATGCAATAAAATGAAATATTTAGACGAAGGTCCCATGGGTATCCCCTGTGGGCTAAAGGAGGCAAATTATAGTTGCAGTTAGATGATTATAGAGGTATTGGTGGAATGAGATACGGGCGGAAGCTGGATAACTCCAAGAAAACTCATCACAAACCCGCATCGTCTGAAATTTAATCAGTATCCCCTCGCACCACAGATTGACTTTGTAGTACTAAGATATTGTGGCCTTTAGTGTTGAGTTGAAATATGTAAGTTTCATGCAAATGATTTTGTACTGAAATTCAAGTGTGTCTGGCGCCTGAAAACTCTGAAATTATGCTTAAATTCTTCATTGGATGTTGGAAACTTATTAGTTATTTGGATTTGCAATACTCAGTATCCAAATCATTGAATGAAAATTAATTGTATTTATAGTATGATCGAATCCAGAACCTTAAAGTAAATGTTCTAGACATAGACAGCGAGGCAACCAGGCTAGTTGTCGCCCGGGGCAAGAACTCGCCTTAGCGCCCCCTCTCCTGACCAACCAAACCAAAACGCTCACCGAACACACCTGATATTGGCATCACAGTAATTCTCCTATTCCATTTTTTCTTCAAGTGACAAAGCTTGATTTCAAAATTCCAGTACATAATTTAATTTTTAGTACAAGAGAAAACACCAAATTAATTAGTGTTTGATTACCAAATAATTTGAGATTAGCATGCTTGACATATTCTTATAATCTTATCATAATAACTACAAATCACGATGTTTTTGGAATTGTATCGGGATATGCATATGTGTAGAATGAATCAACAATCTGTTGCTTTAGAATAGAATATTTAATTATGACAAATAGTCAAGCTGTTGTCTCGAGTATTATACTCGAACATTTCGCAAATCTCTTAAAACGATAAAAACAGGCTGGAACTAAAATTTAACTTTGCAGGCTCTTTCGGCTGCAAAGCTTTTTACAATGTCCTCAAAAGATATTTTAAAGCTAACTTATGCTCTATGGATATGATCCTAAGGTTTGTGAGTCGTTGTTGTCCTGTTAAGTTTCTGAGGTATTTTATATGATCTTTAGTTTGCTAAAACTCTTTTCGTTGTCTTATAGTGAAAATAAATATTTGCTCAGTTTTGCGTCCTCCAATCCGGCGCCCGGGGCACAAGCTCCGTTTGCCCCCTTCCCCCCGCACTTCGTTACGTCATAGATATAGGTCAAAATTGTATTGTCTGGAATATATTTTAAAAAATAAAATATTTACATATTATTTATTTATTCATTTATTTAGTATTTATACTAAAATTTAATCAATGATGTTTCAGTACTTATTGTTAAAATGTTAGGTGTATTTTGTCAGGATTTTCAAAGGTTTTAATGATAATGATTATTATTTTGTTTTTATATGAGTATTAATACATTTATTTGAATGTATTGCTTATTTTTTACTGTTTATTTGGAATTTATTTTTCTTACGTTTCCTTTACCTAAGTTTAAAGGTGAATAGTCAGTCGGGATGCTTATGTTAATGTTCTTTTCTGTGTATTCTATACTTTCGAGTGTTTCAGTGTGTGTTACGTTTCCTCTTTTCTAGTTTTCGAAAGATCACGAAGTGCAGCACCATGTGTTATTTTCTTCGACGAGTTGGACTCCTTAGCACCCAATCGTGGAAAAAGTGGTGATTCTGGTGGAGTAATGGATAGGTAATTCTCACGTGTAATGAATATGAAGTAAAAGGTTATTTAAAAGATACCCATAAACAAAGTTGCGTCCGTTTTGTTGATGTAATTTTTTATGTTTATTTTGAGGCCAAAAAGTAGTATTCAGCCTAGTTAAAGAATCAAATGAACACCTCTTTTTTGATCTGTTCTGTGTTCATTGAATTGCACTCTGTAGTTGTGTTTTCTTTTTCAAGCATTTAATACATGATCATATGTTCAATTGTCATGCTTAAACATGCGGCTACAATTGCTTATTTCATTAGATTTGCCAGTTTGTAGTCATTTAATTTCATCACATACATGATTATCATGTATAGTCTACGAAAATGTGGAGATATCTGAAACAAGGATTTGTAACGTTTTTCGTAAGATACACGTTTACATCTCTAAATACGGATCTTGGAGTTTGATTAAAAATGGATGAGTATAATTTATTCATTCAGAAACAGTTTTGAAAAGAGTTAAAACTGTTTCAAAATAATTCCATACAACGAAAGAAAAATATTATCAGAAACAAATGAAGAGTAGAAAATAATAGTAATCATCATCAGTATTCTTCCATCATTGGCAGGTCGCTTACTGCAAATCTGAGGCTGTTGAAATTTACGCCTCTTTGCTTTTATATGGGAAAGTATTGTCTATAATATCAATCAGACTGATTATAGGAACGAGATCTAATCAGTATCCCCTCGCACCACAGATTGACGCTATATAACTGAGACATCGTGGTCTTTAATGTTGAGTTGAAATATGTAAGTTTCGCGCAAATGATTTTGTAGTAAAATTCAAATGTGTCTGGTGTCTGAAAACTCTGAAGTTAGGTGTAAATTCTTCATTGGATGTTGGAAACCTATTAGTTGTTGGAATTCGCAGTACTTACTTTTCTTTGAAATGAACTGAATTTTTGGATTTTACTGATCTCTTCTTGAAAGCTATTTAAATGCTCCATACTTCGTGAAAATTAAATTCTGGGACATAGAATGTTAATATTTATAATCTAAATTTAATTTAAGTAATACTAAATTATATATAAGCAGCTGTAATCATCCGTCGTTGCCAGGTTTTAATTCAGAATCTGAATAGAAAGAGAGGAAGAAGAATGTCCCCACAATCATTCTATTGCCCAGGTATTTATCTTCTGCTATTGTATAAGCCAGCATAACTAATCTGTAATGTTGGTGACTTACAGGCCAAGCATTCGTAGAAACAACCAGAAACGTACATACATTTTAACTCCCAGTAAATACCACTTCCCTGAGCTGAAAATTGAAGAGAGAAAAGAGCGGCTTCGTACGCGATTAAATTTGGTGAGGATCTAGCAGTGTTCAAAATTTGATGGCTTTAAGTGACTCCTTTCTATCACGAAAGTTGATGACAGACACACATGTTATATATATATATATATACTTTTTATTTATTTTTATTTTTATTTTTATTTTTTTTGTTTTGTTTTGGCCCACCACAACAAAACGAACTTTGTATCGTATTTTCAGCAGCGAAGAACAACATTACTGTTGTTATTATTAGTTAGTTACTTTTATTTTATTCTTTTATAGGAAATAATAAGACTTTTTGTGTGTGTGTGTATAACAAATAAGTATAAACATGAAAAGTAAAGTAAGGAATAAATAATATCAATTATATTTTTAAAAAGTTGTAACTGTGGCATTCTACAGGTTGTTTTAGCTCGTAGTTGCTTGTGAATGTGTCCATATGAAGTTTCTATTTTTAATATTTTTTATTTAGCATTGAATCCAGAGCGACTTCAAGAAACGGGAAACTGAAATTATGCAGTCCACGAAGTGAACCTCCATTGTTACGATGAAAACAAAATAGGTTTAATTTTACGCACATGTTCGTTTCCTATTCGTACCCAATTGTACTCTGATATAGTTCGTTTTCCATTTTTCAAACTTTGTACAGCTAACACTAATTTTCTTTCGACATTTCAATGTAAAATAGGAGAGTGTTACAAACTGCATTATATTTCTGGGTCAATGCTATAAAACAAATACGAAAAATAGGAGGGCAGAAAAGAGTTCTGCTAAGGCTACGTGTTTTAGCTAATATTCTAGTTTGCGGAAAGTGAGCTCGAGTTTTGGATTTCGAGAGTCCATCTAGTCACTTTCTTTGCAGATAGAATTGTCGTAGAAATATGACTTCTGTCGTTTAATCTCCAGCCAGTTTCAAATAATTTAGTTTGTAGTCCGTAGTATATTGTGTCCTTGAGAATCTAACAGACACCTAAAGAAACTCGTTTTCGAGGGGATTAATCTGTACTTAAGTGTATGTAATATCGAAAGAAAGGGTCTGTTATAAAGTAAAGACAATGCTATAGTGTGTTCTATTCCAAAAATAGCCCATTTCGGTAATAAATTATGATCATATATGCATCGTGTTTTCCGATACAATTTTTCGTTCGCATCGCAATTCTAGGATCTTGTGCAGCAAAGTGCAGTTCGATACCGCTTAAATAAACTGCAAAGCATACAATGGCGGCGATTGGATGTTAAAAGTGGAGGGGGGCAAGACATAATCTGAATATTTGTATATCAATGTTAGTTTTCCTGGTTGTTTCTCACACTTTGTTTGACGAAAGGTTGTATGACTAATAGAATACCATATTTTTCAGTTAAAATACCGTATATCATATTTCATATTTTAAGTAAATTGACAAGAGCAACGCAAGTTGGTACAAGCCCTTTATACTCGTAAATAACGAAAATGTAAGAACAGATTTGATTCCTTTCTCATGAACGGCTTAAAATTCTGTCCGGAAAATTGTGTGATAAGATTATTTAATAAATTTGCAAAACAAATAAATAGAAAAGATAATATTAATCATAGCAATGAATAATGAGGCATGTTTTGTAGACGTTATATTGAAACTGGGGATTAATGAACAACTTATTTTTTTTAATTCCACACATGCAACTAGTGGATGTTATTACTCTTAGAAAATGAAAGACATTAAATACTACAAGCATATGCTACAACATTTAAAGAAATACGCAATTGCAATATTCATTGATTTGATTTGCAATTTAAACACAATTCCTGTAGCTTTTTTAACTTCACGAAAAGACAAATGACCAATACGTACTCACGCAATGGCAAATATTAAATAGCTCAATCTTTTCTATGAACCAATAATTCATACAAGAACTGTACATTTTTCAAATAAAACTATATACATTAGGGGGTCACTTCAAAAAAAGTGGGGGCAGCTGTCCCCTCTTGCCTCTCGTAATCGCCGCCACTCTAAGCATAGATGGAAATTCCAGGAAACTCACATTAAAATTCCAGTACATTTGAGATCATCTAAAAAAAAAAAAGTATTTTCCCCATATAAATCGCTGGGGCAAAAACAAAGCTGGCACGGTATTCAATACTCTTTAAGAGCTTCCACGCACTGCAGTTCTTTGCTAATGTCTTCGTTTTGACGTAAGAATTATCTCCTTTAATATCATCCATCAGTCACAAACGTATTTCGCATCCCCTTTTCTTAAGTCATCTATTAATCCTCCCTGTATGTTCCTAATAGAAGCAAGCTTTTCTCAGATAATATCCTGACCAGATTTTCTCGTTTTAACTCTAATATTGTTGTTTCTCTAACCCCTGCTAAGACTTTCTCATTGGTGTCCCCTCGTGCTCAAGTGCTTAACGCTTGTGTTTGTTACGTGCTTGGTTCCGGGTTTGATCTCTGGTGGAGTACCACTTCGGGTACAAACCTTACTAGTGCTTCAGGTATCACTTTAAGAGAATGTCTTATATAGCCTACCTAGGTGGCCTAAAGAAACATCAATCAACTTTCCTATTGGATTTTCGTTACATCTAGGTATTTTTTTTTTTATTATTATTATTTTTTAAAAATATAATCACATTTCTGTGCTCCCAGTCATTTTAATCGCTCATCCATAGTGTGATACACCTCTGCCGCTTGCAAAAGATTGCACGTTATTTATTAGCCTGTGGCTCCTTATACCAGGAGCCGTAGTGAAGTGCGTGCAGCAGTGCAATACCACTGAAACTGAACGCTATTGGGAAGAGTATATTAAAAAAGAATGGCCATTTTGCAGGCAAAGTTCACCTATGATAGGACCGTGAAACTGTCAAGATAATTGTTTTACATTGGGAGACGAGTGTTCATGCCGTAATGACAAATTACACCTAACAAGGGTTAATGGGGAAACATTCACTCACAAAAGACACGCTTAAGAGGAATCCAGTTAAGTAACGAATGGAGAGCTGTGTGAACTCAAGAACCCCTTCCCCTTCCTATAAAAGGAGAGAGTCCGGAGGGTCCATGCGTCTCCAGCTAGGTTAGCAGAACCACCTTCAACGTCGGCATATTGCTGAACGAAAGATCAACTGCCAGAAACTTAGATAGGAGGTGACAATCTTAAGTATGTGATTACTGACAGTCATCAAATGTGGTCTATTACCTTCTTTCCGAGCGACGCAAAGGGCCGTAGGGAATTTGTCTTCCAGTGCAGGGTAGATTTTCTGAAGTTCATAATTCTTGCGTGAGATTGTGCTTCGAAATTGGTGACTCGTAAGGTTAACAAAAATGTAAAAATGTATATGGGACTCTAGTTATTTTTGACACAGTTATTCCACGTTTGTAGAAACAGGACAGCACAAATATGTATTCACATGGTTAAAGCATAAAGTCACATCGCTCAAACATCCTTCCACTTTTTCCACCAAATGGAGCATGAAACAGACATCTAGGCTATCCCTTTTACTGGTATTTCGGCAAAGAGCACTAACGTTATTCTTTTGGACTTTTACGTCTTTTGACTTCTAAACCTACGGCTCACATTCGTGTTCGAACTGTTCGTGATTTATGGAAATATTGTAGACAGGAGTAGGAAGAAATACTACTCATCCTCATTCTACAGCAGATTTTTTTTTTTTTTTTTTTTTTTTTTTTTTAACAATGGAAATGATGTTAAGCGATTTTTCAAATGCCGGTGACCCAGTCGAACAACGATATCATCATTTCCATTATGAAAAACTGCGCTGGAAAATCGGCATGAGTATTCCCCTCTATTCCCTCAGTGCTATTTCAGACTTGTTTGCATGTATCTCCAACAAATTTTTGTACTACAAGACTTGTACTCTTCTGTAAAACGACCCTTGAACTTCAGAAGAAGAGAGAAAGAAAGGCGAAACGTACAAGGGCCAAAAAAGTTAATATATCCATCATCCTGTAGAATTAAATATTAAGTTTCATTATTATTGAAACCACCAGTCCGGAGTTCAATTCCTAGTGGGGACACTCAGTCAAAAAGGTATAACAGCTTATTTAGACCAGCCATCTTAAATGAAGTTTCTCCTGGGTTTTCCTCATTCACACCAAACAAATGTCGGGATATTACCGAACGTACAGTTCCCAGGATACTTTCTTCTTTCCCCACTTTGCTGCTCGCCGAGGAACGTCATCCCTCATATATAAATGCCATAGATATCGATAATACACAGAAATTTCTATAAATAAATAAATTATTGAAACCATATTATTATTTTGTTATCTACTTGATATTTTCAGTTATGCATCGTAAAAGTCTTGAAACTATATTACATTACAATATAAGGCTTTTGTTTTCTGGTTGATATCTTGTAAACGGTTCGACCTTAGAACCGGAATAACCAAAAATGAAACTGGACTATCATTTAACAATCAACTAAAATTTTCAATGAAAATAGTATTTTTCTCAGGCGTTTTCTTAAAGCATCGACTGCAGCTTATAATCACATCAATCCAGTTGTCAGTTCTGTCGTGCGTAAAATATGAAAGGGAAGTGTTAGTTTGTGTACAGTTACGATGAACCAAAATGGTAGGAAGTTTTTATTTATGTCATCATTATGCTATTCACATGTAGAATAGTAGTACTGTTTATTATCTCAAATTTGTCACCGTAGAGTATGTGTGTATCAACCTGAAATATTTTGAGTAATTTCAGCAAAAGTTCACAGAGGTCCTATGAAAATTGAGGTATTTAAAAGTGCAATTTTTGTTACTGATGCTTGGAAGGTATTTGTGTTTCCATTTCTAGAAGAAATGTTTTTGTTTGATATTTATACCGTCGTAATTAGGGATTGCAATCGATGCTTGAACAAAACGCTGCTGAGGAAGATTGGAGTCTCCATTGAAAATTTCGGCAGGTATTAAATGATAGACATATATCAAGGTAAGTCGAAGTTAATGTTTGTAATCATGCGTCAGTTTAGTTCTTAAGTTGAAAATATAATTCTTTGTGTTAGAAAGGACGAACTTGAGATAATAGATATAACTTGTAGTTTGTATTGTAAATCTTGTAATTATATGATATTTCGTTGTTTTGTTTTCCCGTAGAGTTGTCTCGCAATTGTTAGCAGAAATGGATGGGCTCCAAAAATCATCTCAGGTGTTCATAATAGGAGCAACAAATAGACCAGATCTCATTGACCCTGCTTTATTACGACCTGGAAGGTAAATTTGGTTTCGTATTACTAGATTAAGTAAAACTTTATTATTCTTTGTTTTACCAAATAATTTTATTAATCTTAGAAATAAAAGAACTGATCACATTAAATTCTAAAAGAAATTTTTATTAAAGGGTACTAGAGACCATAAATGTATTGTTTAATACTTTTGATTTATCTACCCATTTACGTAAAGGGATGCATCACGAGAATAAAACAAAAATAGGTAGAACTGGAGAATTTGTATTGACTCCATGTATAGACATTGCCATTAATGATAAACATTGTTAAATATTACAGCCAACTAAAGAATATATATATATATATATATATATATATATATATATATATATATATATATATATATATGTATATATATTCGAAGTATCATATTACTCAGATACCCTCCAAAAAGTTCTGCAGCATGTTCCCATAGCATGTCACTTTACATAGCATGACTAACATAGCTTCCCCGGCCTTATCCTCAAGAAAATATGGAACTGCCACCAACAATACTGTTGCCACAGTACATGACAATCTTAAGGTTGTATTGAGGAGTTTTGTACAGAATTCGAGGATTGGTCTGACTAGTAACGGAAATGCTGTTTATTCACACAGCCATTCAGATATAAATCCGCCTTATCAGACATCATTTTCTAACAGGCCATCATCTCGATTTCTGAAAAAATATTTTACAAAGGCTTTTCTGTGATTTTCATCAATATGCTATAGCTGGGTTGCACAGTTTGTAACTTGTACAGTTGATAGTATAGTTTTTAAAAAAATCGACGCTTTGACACTTTGGATATGTGCAGTATTCTTGCATGGCGACGAGCTAATCTTTGAGGGTTTTGCTGCAGTCTGGCACACAAGGTTGATATTTTCTTGTGTACGCACTATCCTTGAAGGCCATTCATACTTCTTGTCAATGACAGAATCAGTTTCTTTCCACTGTTTCATCCACCTGGTAATCGCTTTTCTGTTTGGCACAGGAAAATGCCCAGTCATGCTAACTCCACAGCTCCCGCTAAACGGCAACAATACTCTTCCCGCAAACAAAGGCTTTGAATACGCATGTCCAATAGCCAATGGGATGGCGAATTAAATGGAAGACTTGTGTTACATAGATGGGTACTACCACAAACTTCCGTGTGGCTGTGTTCCCAGCTGGTCGTAGTCTATTTTCCGTGACGCACCTTGTATAGTAGAAACACACTTTCATTTACTTGTAGCTGACCCGCGCAACGAGTACTCAATTAGTACTTGAAAGTGTATCCCCGTGTCCTAACTTACTTTATACAATTCGTGACGCGGGTACGGGGGATTGTGAAACATGGATATTTAGGTACAACGTATGCTACTTCATATGTAATTCCTTGAACCGCTTCCGAGAGGGCTCATAATTTTGAAAGCAAAGTGTTTCAAAACGTTATGTTTCGCATTTTTGGCGATTTGTAACTATGAAAGGAGGCGCTTTCCAACCCATGCTTATTAGAACTGCTTTCTTTCGTTTGACATAATGAACCAACTCCTAAATTTATGATATTGAGTTCAATACACTCTGTATATGGAGCTTAACTACACTACCATCATATCGTGTGTGTTTTTTCTCAGTTCCGTACACAATTAAAGACATCTTCATGACGCTTGTAACCTGTAGGAGAGTGTTTCTGATATGATGGTAGACAAAGTCGCTTTCTTAATAATTTGTTAGTTTTTGTTTGAACTATTAAAATATGCAGTATATGAATCAAGACATTTATAATATGAAGTCAAAACCTTAGAATGTTTAAACTCTGTACGATAAAAGACATTTTTTTTTATGTTGTATTAGATAGTTGTGTAGAACAAACCTTTTTAAATGCAAATCAAGCCATATGCAATACAACCAATCGAAAGAACAATGGTTGTCGTATTCATATTTGTAGGCTTTGTAAACAGAGAGTAAAACGTTTATTTTTTCCTGGTAAAAGCGTAGGAAATAAATTGTGTTTATTTAAGTTTATAAAGTATGCATTCGTAAGATCTAGCTCATATCACCAGGAAATAAAAACATAAAGCATTAGCAGAGTTAAAAGGAAAGTAAAGCATCATTAGTTTTAATTGTTAACTGAACCTTGGGAACCAGAATTACACTGTAATTTATGAGATAGCCATTACAATTAATGTGTCTGGCATAACGGCAACACCAATGGAGGTGGACGATTATATACATATATATATATAATGCAGTATTATGTTAGAATTGTGTCTTTGTTCTGTCTCTTTTATCTTTTGTAACGTTACTGTCCTTAATAATCGTGAGGCTTGTTTAACGATTAAAGTGTGCGTAGTATACGTATTTTTCTAAGGACATTTGGCTAGAGGACACTATTTGGGATGCGTTTTGTATTTTAATAGGTTTTTAATGTGTAAGTTTCTTCATATATGTTTTCTTTGTATATATGTTTTCCACATAACTCTTATCTTCGTACTGTTCACCTTATTTACTCTGGTAATACGGTTCCTTCTAATGTGAAATATAGTGGTACTTGTATGTAATTTTGAGCAGCTGCAATAATAGCCTCTTATTGATTTTATTTGTCTTTTATTTATTTTATGTTATTTTTTATTTATAACTTTAAAGTTGTAGAAAAACGGGTTTTGTTTGTATGTTTAACAGTCACTCCATCTTCGTGAGGGTGATAGGTTAGAGGTGTTATTTATAGATGAATCCTTAACATGTTTTTCGATATATATTCGTAAATCCCTTTTGATCATGTCTCCATAGCTTTTCTAAAAAATGCATTTATTTCGTAAACCCTCTGTTTTACTCCACATTTACGTAATACCTCTTTGAGTGATAACATTTTTCCAAAGTTTTGTAGACTTCTTATCTTGACTGCTGGTGACCAAGACTTCAAAGGGAAGCCAAAAACTTGGAAATTAAGTACTATTCAGGAATTAGAATGACTGACTTCCGATTGGTGTAGGATATGGGAACTGGGCACAATCCTCACAAATATGACATAGACCGTTATGTAGTTAAGAGATATAGCATGTGCAAATAATGTTAGATTATAATGTAAGTTAAAATGATTATAATGGAAAGTAGGTTATAAAGATAGAGATTATGAAGATATAGATTATAAAGATTTCGATGGAAGATAGATTGAAGATATTGCTGTGTAAAACAAGATCAGTGTATTCGTGGAGTACGATTGGTATAGAAAACTGTGTTACAATAAGCCACAGATCAAGAATAAAGATATAGAAGAATTCAAGTGTTGCATCTTTGTGTTGGATTTTTTATTGTTTTAACAAAACAATATTGATAATAAAACTCCTTACAGTATGATTTTTTTTTATCAGTCATATTCTGAAATACGACCATATTTTGTTCACAGTCATTTCGATATAGGATCTTTCAATTACGTTGAGAAAACTACAAGGTATTCATTCACATTATATCGTGATCTCATGGCGGGTGACAGGAATAATAGTAACAAAGTATTAAAAGGCAAAATAAAAGGACATAGCCTGGTCGATCACTTAAAAAGCCTGGTATCAATGGTATAGCTTCCATTTATAGCCATGGTAGATAGAAGCGGTAATATTGACGAGGCTTTTTAAGCAAAATGTGAGTCTTGCTTGTATCATCGCCCCTATGCTGTGTTCTTTTATAATACTTCTAATCCTCGGTTCCTATTGATTTCTGTCACCCGCTGATAAAACATGCTGGCTCTGAAACGTGTTGAGGTTATTTTAGATAATGTAAATGGTAAGTATATTTTTTTTTTCAATACATTCGTAGAATCATTTATCGTGTTCTTTCAAATAACGGCTGATCTTATCAAATTGTTTTACGAAGTATGTTTCAGTAATTTTATAATTTTACTTACTTTAGCTATTTGATTGTTCTAATGTATCAGTAAGATGACTTAATATGTAAAATTGGAAGTAAAACATTGATAGATAAATTTTAATCATGTATAAATAATGTAATGACTGACTTGTAATGCTTTTTTTTCTAAAAAAAAAAAGCTTGTATTTCAATTGCACTAGCGGCCAATCTTTTTCAGGGCAGATGGCTTAATAAGAAAATTAACCGCTAGTTCAATTGATATATAGACTAAAAACACACACACATACACACATTGAAGGAACATTACAGATGAGTCAGTATATTATTTATGTTAAAATGTGTTCCATACACTCAATAAGTAATTTAAGTATGTAGTTTACAATATTGATGTGATAAAGAACAGGTTTGATCAGTTGATATTTTCTTTGTAATAGGTTTGATAAGTTGCTGTACGTTGGTATAAGTGAAGACCGGAAAACTCAGAGTAGCATTATGAAAGCTCTCACAAGAAAGTAAGTATATAATTGACGTAAACTGAACTGTAAAATTTATCTATATTCTTAGTAACAACTGGAATACGATTACTATAACACGACTCCAGGTTTGAGGTAAAGAAAGTCTATCAATAATACAACCGTTTATCGACAAGAACCTAAGCACGATGTTGCAAGCAATACGAGCAGTGAGGGCTGATTCTACTGAGAGATAATATTGGATAGCGAAAATTCTTGTTTGACGAAAGAGAATATCCATAACGTCAATTATCAGCCACAATGCGAAGCAGGATTAACAGACTTTCTCGAGATAATATTTTAAGAGAGCTACTTCAACTGATATACTAGACTAGACTCACTACTCGCTTTAAAAGTGATTTGAAACTGTAAGTATTTTAAGACTAAGAACATGACCCACCGTCTTGACGTACCCATCTGAGTTGCTGGTAGATGCGTTCTCACTGTTTACGTGTTCCCTACTCACTAGCATAGCGTGAATCTTTCGAATTGCTACAAAGAAATCTTATTATAGGAAATAATATTTCTTGGTAATACGAAGTCTTTCTAGCTCATTAATCATTAGAAGATAAGATATATATTTTTGAATGCTTGAGAAGAATATCCAAGGTTACTCAGAAATCAGTTACTAATGTTTTGAAAGATTGTTTTAACGATTTAAATATTAAAATTTCTATTTAATTATGCTTAGTTTCAATATTTCATCGGTATTCATAATGGCATCAGCTTTAACTATTCTGACAGACAGCATGCGTTGATTGACGTTTGGCAACAGGAACAGAAATCAATAGAACAAAATTCTAATTAACCTTTGATTTGCCTTGGTGAAATTAAGTAAAAAGTAAGGAAATTAATTTAGGGGGCTGAGTTTTGGAGAATTCGAACCTTATCGATCTCTCGACTTCTTGACTTACAAGCAGCGAGTCATTTATTGGATCTCGCACGTGCCTATACAGTATTGTACGAATAGTTTAAAAGTTCACAGTCCTCAATACAGTGATCAAATATTTCTGTTTCAAATCACAGTAGATAGTCATTGGAAACAGAGGTTACATTTAAACAGTGGATAACTTACGCCAGTAAACCACCAAACAACGTGACTTACGCTTAAGAACACACAATTCCGTAGTCTGATCCATTTTCCGATATCTAAGGGTAAGACAATGTTAAACTAAAATTCTATAGTTTTATTTACGAATCTACTTTTTATTTATTCATTTTTGTAAATTCAAAACTTTATATTACCAGATTAGAAAACAATCATATTTCTTTAGAAATAGTTTCAGAGCACATTTCCTAAAACTTGATAGGAAATTTTCGAAGGAATGTGAAAAAATACTTTGTAGTCTCGCAGTGCTAGTGGCGCAGCGATTCTTTTGCAAAGTAGTGTTGTTAAAAAGTGCATTTGGACAATGATTAGTGTGTGTGTGTGTGACAATGATTAGTTTAACATTGAGATTATATGATACGCGAACCTAAGACTAACAAAGCCTAATTCACATATACTCCCGCTGAAGATAATTCTCTCGTGTAAACACTAACCATATAGGTACGACGCAGCTCTCACCATAGTTTCTAATATTGTATTATACATACAGTTAAATAACTCATTCGTGGCTAAATGGTTAGCCTTTCTTCTTTCTGGGAGAAGTTCAATTCCATTTCAGGGGAGAACGTGGTTCGGATCCCACGTTAAAGACCCCAAAATAGTTTTGTGTTAGTGCGGTATGGTGACAATAGCAGTCAAAAGTAGTAAAATTAGGTATTGAATCAGTGATCAGTGCTTTATTGTAGGAAAAGTTAAAGCTATGTTCATCACATCGTGTGTAATCACTAGAGGAACCAACTTTATGCTTTATACAACTGTATATTATGCTTTATTTTTCCTTGCGTTATGCTTTTTCCTAAATTATGACTTAAAATGCTCTTCCTTGAATTATACTTCATTTTTACCCATTTCTATTACATATTGGTTTTATTTTACTATTATTTTTTTAAATTACACAAGCACTAAAAATATATATGAAGCTATTAATTTTTCCCACTAAAATTACATCAATACAGTGCATCAAGGTGCGGAGTGAGGAGGAATTCGAACTTTCCGCGTAGAGGCAACTGGCAGTTTATTTCCATCGTTTGCGACATTGATAATAGCCTTTGCTGATAATTTCTTTTCTTTGGTACAACATATATTAACATATTTTTCTTTGTTGTACACATACACAGGGTAATGGAAGAAAAAGCATTAAGCATTATGTTTTATGCTTTATTTCTGTTTTATGCTTATAAAATTAGCAAATTTGGATATGTAAAGTGGTCAAAATCACATATATGGTACCAACCATAGGTAGAAAATTCTAATATGCTTTTACTGCTTTTTATGCTTTATGGTTGCTCTAGTAATCACTATCAGTTATGTGTACTATTCATCTTTGCAGATTCAATTTTGCGGAAGATTTCTGCATGGAAGAACTGGTAGAACAGTTGCCTATGAATTTAAGTGGAGCTGATATGTACTCTCTCTGTTCAAATGCCATGCTTAATGCAATAAAGAGGAGAGTTCTTCAAATTGAAAATGGTAAGAGTTTAGTACAGAAACAATTTTACTTACAAAGATCCTTAATAATGTTAATCTGATAGCTGTACAGGTTACAATCAAGCTATTTGTTTCAAGTTTTGAGGGATTCTGAGAATCTGAGGAGAGTAATTCTGAGAATATCTCTGAATTACTTGAACCGCTGCGTCATTTATGTTTTTCCTATGAATTCTCAGAAGAATATAATAGACGTACTAATCTATTTAATTTCGAGTTTTAAGTATTGAAGCTATACTTTTTCCGAATACAAGAAAAACATGAATTAAGCAGATGTTTAAGACGTAATTCCGAATATAGACCTGCACGAATAATCAAGTAAAGAGATTTGTAAAATAAAGCAGGAAAATAATACTCCACAACGCACCACATTGATGACAATATTCGCTCTTTTAGATAAATTAATACGTTAAAATGCATACATTAACGGAAATATTATTTGCTTTAAATACGACTACTCAATTTAAATATATCTGGATCGAAATTCTCTCATAATTAGCAATCAAATTACTTTTTTTAATTATTAGTGCAACTGTCTTGCTTATAAGTGCAATTAATTAATTGTACTATTAATTTGTTGTTAGTGTTCATAAGCTTTCAGTGACTATTGTACTTTTCTTCCAATAGGAATATCAGAGGACAGAGTATCACCAGTTCAAGTTGAAATGATAGATTTTAGAAATGCACTTAAACGCCTAGTTCCATCTGTGCCTGTAGATGATCTTGTGTATTACAAACAACTGAGAGCTCAGTTGGAAAAAAGTAAATAATTCAGATGTATAAGGGATGTACAAATAAATTTTTTATATTTGTATTCAGTCAACATTTTATTAATGTAAATAATAATTAAAAACATTGACTTCACAATACAACGCAACTACGACTAGTAATTATTTCAAGGTTTTGTATATTTATGCAAGGGTAAGTATTGTCTTTATATTCGAGACTGCAATAAATTGTATTATCCCTAAAGTTGACTTGAGCCGCTCTGGTAATTTTCCATCATTGTTACCTAAATCTGAAAGTTAACTTGAAAGTTTAATATCATCAAATTGTGAGAAAAAATGCAAATGTTGTATTTTGCAGAAGAAAAAATGCATTTGATGGTATTAAGAATGAAGATAGTAACTACTTTCAGCATTTACTCGTATAATATACATTATTATTGAGAAAATCGTATAATTTTATATCGACAAGGAGCAGAGGGTTAAGTTAAAAGTTTTAATTGACAGAAACAAAAGGAACTTCGTAATATTATGGTAGACCTGAAAATCGCCACAATTTCGAGCCACTGTCAGCTATTTATCACTGGACTTCCAAAAGAAAACTTTCTGAGAATCTTAATCATGTCCCTAACTTATTTTTGGCCAATTTCGGCTGAATTCCTTTTCTGTAATAAAAAGTTATTGTTTGAACAATTTACTTGAATAAACGAATAATTATTTGCATACTAAATACAAGGGGTATTCAATAAGTTTTGCACAAATGGTTCATGATATTATTAATTGAAATATGTTGATGAAATTATAGGTGAACATACTTTGATCCTTCGGCTATGAGATATTTATCCATCCACTGTAACGCATCTCGTCCAGCGTTCCTTCCATGTCTTGAATGCACTTTGGTAAAATTCAAATGGGTGACTTTTACACCATTGTCTCATACAAGAAATGAGGGCCTTGTCACTGTCGAATGTTTCTCTTTGCAGATGAACTTTGAGACGACCAAACAAGTAAAAATCCGAAGGAGCCAAGTCCAGACTATAGAGAGGCTGACTTCCCATTTTATTTTCATAATTTTCTGCAGTGTTACCATGACTGTTTGAGACTTGGCAATGTCGTAATGGAGTTTGATGACCTTACTTTGGAGCTCCGGTCTCTCGGTCTGGAGAGCACATCGTACCTTATGCAGTGACAAACAATAACTGTCTCCTTTGTTAATTGTGGAGTCATGTTTCAAGAGGTCTAAATGATACGGCAGTGATCGCAGAAAAAGGACCATAATTTTCTAGCGTCATTTGGAAAGTCTAGTTTTTTAAAACCCTGCAACCAATGTTGGATACTGGCGCGGTCGAATGTGTGAGCCCCATAAACAACTTTCTATGAATTGATGTGGTTGATTATGACGGATTTTGACAGGAATTCCACTACAACCGTTGTCGGGTCCTGATGTCTACTTCAGTGTCCATTGTGATTTACCTGTGAACAATAGGAACAACAATTACCATTTTAAAGCCAAGGCTAAAATTTCATCATTATATTGAAATTAATAAAAATATTATACCCATATGTGCAAAATTTATTGAATGCCCTTTGTATTTGATTACTCAAATAATTTTAACTGTACTAATTACACATGGTTAGTTATTTTTTAAATATTTTTTTTTTATTGTGTGAGAAACTTGTATTCAGACATTTCACATTTTCCAAAAGTTATAATTTTTGTGCTTTTCCTAAGAACTGGAAGCTTTACTCTGGTGCTCAAGATTCCGAAAATATTTACAAACCATCTTTATGGTTATTAAGTGGATATATTCCCTAAATTTTATATTGTTTTTTTCATCTACATGAGCATAATGTACTACCACCACCTACAAGCTGTTAAATATAAATAGCCGTTGATTAACTGGCTATAATCATATACGTGAATTTGAAGAAATATGCATTTTTACAGAGTAAAGTCACAATTAAAACGATGTAAAAGTAATTTAAACCAGTGACTTTCGTTTCAGTGTGAAACTATAGTACTTCCAAACTATAGGAAGTCAATACTCAAACTTTTTTTCTGAAGTAGTACGTCTACTCGCTGCAGTAGATTAGTAAGATCGAAGATAAAACCTGTTCCTCGGACGCTGACTCCATATGAGAAAGCCATTACTTGCTGCTTTTGTTCAATGCTGATAAAGGTTGAAATTGGAAATCGTTGATTTGAACCTCATCCGGTTTGAATAAATGGTTAGGGAAAGAGATATAACCTACTCTCTAGAAGCTGAATCGACTGCAACTCGATATATCGTGCCGTTTTTCTCTACGGAAATCGGTATTGAAACCGGAAGTAGTAGTAAATTAGAACCACTTACGTTTATGGTAGAGTGTTGCGAGTTGTGAAGGTATGTTCTCTGGACACCCTGAATGGTTTGCAGAAAACCGCTAATCGCTATCTAATGCCACTTGGACCATGAAGATTAATGTTAAAACCGGAAATAGTTGATTTTTATCACTTCTAGTTTGAGTAGAGGGTAACGGAGGAAATGGAACATATTTTTGGGACGCTGAATCAATTGCAAAAATCGCCTCTCGATATCATTTACTGTTTTGCTCTGTGGAAATCAGTATTGAAACCGGAAGTACTATTAAATTTGAACCGCGGTTTGATCAAGTGTTGGGGATAGTCATAGTACTGCCTTGTGACGCTGAATCGTTTGCAAAAAAAAGGTTTTTCGCTATCTATTACCGTTTTCGTTTTATGGTGATAAACGTTGAAACCAGAAATGACTATTTAAATCACATCCGGTTTGAGTAGTGAGTGGAATATGTGTAACCTATTCTTGGAACGCTAAATCGATTGCACAAAACCACATCTCAATATCTTTTACCGTTTTTGTTGTGGACATCAGTATTGAAACCGGAAGTAATATTACATTAAAACCACTTCCGAGTTTGGTAGTATGTTCAGGACAGTTATGGTACATTGCCTTGGTACGCTGAATCGTTTGCAGAAAATAGCTTTTTGCTATCTGTTCCCGTTTTATTTTTATGCCAATAAATGTTGAAACCGAAAATGACTAATGTGAGCCACTTTCGGTTTGAGTAGAGAGTTAATGAAGATGGAACCTGAATCGATTGAAATAATAATAATAATAATAATAATAATAATAATAATAATAATAATAATAATAAAGCCGCATCTCGATATCTTACCGTTTTTGCTCTGACACTTGTCGACAGACGGACTGACAAAGCTGTTTTATAATACTTCCGACACCTATGCGTAACATAGTTTGAAAGCCTAAAAATTGAATATAAATATTACCTTAATGTATGAACAAAGGTAGTACTCCCTCTGAGCAAGCTTTAAGTAACTATAATGATTGTGACTGAGTACTAAAGAGTAATTGAGTGACCACTTGACTTCTTTGGAAGTTATTTAGGTATTTTTGTATGTATACAGTATTATAACAATGAATATATTCTACCTGTGAAGAAAAAAAAAATCGATTTGAATGTTGCGTAGAAACGAATTATTGAATTCGAGTTAAATACTTACGAATGCAGGAAAGTGATTCTATAAAATTTGATTTTAGTAGTAATACCATTAATATTACAAGGAAACTTACTGTTCCTATGACAGAATTACATGCTATCACCAGGCAGGTGAGTACTTCAATTTTTATCAAATATTTCTTACCAAGAAATTATTTACAAACTGACATAATATATAACTTTAGTTTTTACTCCACAACAATACCTTATACAATTGAACATTGTAACTATTCCAGTTAAATAAATTTTTCTTCCACCTGTTGCGTGTTGAGTAGACAGCTTGTTCTCGATAGCAAGGCTTGAGGAACATATTGAACGAAATTTATTCAGATCACTCAGCTATAGATCTGATGTTGGCTACAGATTGAAATCCGAAATGTAGATTGAAGTTATATAAAAATTTGATACATGAACAGTAATTACAGTTAATATGAAAGAACTGACCAAGCCGATAGTGGAATATCAATTTTGTTTTCGTTGTTAATAGATCCCCCAATCTAACGTAGAATCACCTCAGTACAAGCTTTATTTGGTACGCACATGTGAATGCGCACCAGATTGGCGTCATTTCCGTAAATTGTTGGAATCTCATGCTCGTAGATCGGCCGCATGATCTGCTCCTGAAAATACTGCAGATTTATTTTGCAGTTCTTCGCCACCCTACGAATCTTCAGTTTACCTCGGTAACAGTAGCCAGTAACGACCATGAACCCTTTTGGGAAGGATTCTTTACAGACACGGACCCACCTTCTGAAGTTCTTGGTGCCTTTCTCTCGGTACATGATGGCTCTCGGTTTGCCGCAGTCGGAAAGGTAAACCCATGCTTCATCGAGCGTTACGACGTACATCCACCTTTGTTTTGCTAGATGCCGTTCGTACAGCTTCCGGACGTTACTTTCGTTCCTTTTGGTGGGCACCCGTGAGAAGATGGCCGCGAGTTTTCATGACTTTTTCCAGCTTGAGTTGATGGTGTAACGTTCGGCTCACAGTCCCCAAAGACACGTCAAGACGATTAACCATACACCTTTGTGTTGACGGATTTTCTTGCATTGCCATTTTGCGAAGTTTCCTCTGCATGGTGAAGCTTCGTTGCCCTTGTACTTTTTAATAACATTTTTTATTCCACTTAAACTGATGTTGCAACCATTCTTCTTGCACTGTTTTCTAATGACAGAAACACTAAAGTGGGCGTCATAAAGAGCCGCAACATAGCCTTCCCAAAACCGGCTTAGTTTGGGCGGCATTTTGGTCACAGAGCGGAAACCCACACACTTGGAAACAAATTTAACACAACACTCACAGCAATGGTCCTGTTTTGTGCGTTATTGTCATTCGCGCGGAAAAACAACTCCGTTCCCAAGAAGCCACTGCACAACACTGTAGGACGCCATGAGCCAGGTCGGGTGAGTACATTCTGCCCAGCAGGGGAAAGGAACGAAATCGGCCAAACATAGGCTGAACAACCTCAGTATACTACAGAGGAAAGCAAAAGTAATACAATGAGAGAAAGTATTATCAAATAATAAAGTTATATTACAATATTAAATAATATATATATTTTTCTTTAACTGTACATAATATTTACAATGTGGACGGACATTAAATGTGACAAAGACAAAATGTGTTTTAGCATTTACAACTTTGTTATTGTTGAAAGTGAAATCACAGTCATCTTGACTAGACTGGTGGTTTGTTCTACTCAATTTTCAAGTCTCTTCTTCTCTATGATCTTCCATAAGGTGACTAAAATGTTGTGAGTTTTTAATAGCTGAGTACAAAGTGAACAGCACATGAAGTGATTGTATTTTTGATTCGTATACCGGGATATCAAACAGACCTACAAAAAATATAAATACAATTAAGCATTAAAAGAATTTACCTAAATCAAAATACAATTTATAATGTACGTAATTAACCACTCTATTGAAACTTAAAGCATGAAAGAAAGAAAAGGGGGCAGGGGAGCCAAAAGTTAAATTATATTTATACTTGACAAATATAAATGCCAAAATTATCGCAGAAGTTTCAAACTAGCAGCATGTAGATTGAACTACAGATAATTTGTGTACTATGTTAAATTGGATTTTTCAGACGAACTAATAAAAAATGAATAAATATTTTTAACAGATCAGCTGTCTCCTAACACAGTTCACCACATAGACTACATTCATATACAGTAATTACAACCAGAATTTAAGCTCTGGTAGGTATACTACAAGTAAAAAATATTTTTTAAATCACAATTTGCTTACATAAAATTTATATTCGCACAAAATTATTTTTGTCATTTCTAGTAAACATTAGGCATAGACGTGTAAGTAATTTAAAAGCAATTAAAATAAAAACTTACATTAGTTTAGACTCCAACTTAATCCCTACTTATAGGATCAAATGACTACTTATATTTATTCCTTAAATATTTTCACGGAACTACTACTGGGCTATGACTTCAACAACTAATCAATAAATAAACACATCGTTATATAATAACATTATACACCAATTACGTTTTTAAGTAAATTCGAAAGAATGGCGAGTTTGTCTATCCAATCTACTAAATATAAAGAATCATCAGACACACATACTTGAATGCATTTTACGCTTAAGTATCTTTTAAGATCAAATGCGCATATGTATATTAAAATTCAAACTCAAATATGTCTGATAGACAAAAGAATGAAGTTGAATCGCGGAAAAGGAAATGTACACAAGATATTGAGAAATCTGAGCACTAGCCAAACGCTTTACTATAGACAGTTGAATATTTCTGTTTCGTAATTCTTGTATGTATAGGGTTTTCATCAAGTCTGGATGGATTTAATTTGCTTATAATTTTCATAAAAATGCTCATAATGAAATCAAATAAAGTGCAAACGGTAGCGGAAGGATTAAATTTTTAGTTGGCAACACTGTTAGATAAGCGGCAACTCTGAACACGTTGAGAGAGGGAGAGGGAGGGCAAGGCCAATTCTGGTGTGTCGAAAGTTCACCAAAGAGTTCAAAAAGCCGGCACCGACTGAGAGTGCAATCCGAAAGTGGCATGCTAAGTTCTTGGAGACAGGAAGCGTCCTGGACCGTCCTCGAAGTGGGAGGCCGCCAACATCGCCTGCAACAGTGAGCAGGGCAAGGGAAAGCATCATCAACAGCCCACAGAAGTCGATTCCTAGACGGTCCTACGCGAATGTGTGGACGTAAATGGCTCCCAGTTGGAGGTGTGACGGTGAATGAACTGAGCTGGTGCAGATTACAGGTAAAAATTTAATCCTTCCGCTATCGTTTGCACTTTATTTGATTTCAATATGAGCATTTTTATGTAAATTATAAGCGAATTAAATCCGTCCATACTTTATGAAAACCCTGTATATTAACTTGAATTAAAGTTACTTAATGCGTAATATGAAAATCTGCGATCTTGTATCAGAAGAACGGTAAAAGAAAGGAAATAAAAGTAGTATTGTCTTTTCAATAAGACAATTGCTGATAAAATTTTGAAGTACTGATGAACTAGGAAAATGGGATTTCAAATGTGGAAGTGAGGTGAGCGAACCTATCAATAATGCACGGGTGAATACAATTTCAATTCACAAAATTACGTTTACCAAAGGATCACTTGCTAGAATTCCAGAAGAATATAGCTGATTCTTAATATCTCCATGTCCTGAAACAACTGCTCATGAATAGAACAGGTTATAACTGTATTATTTTTCTGGAGGAGGGAGGATATAAATCAGTATCATATTTTTCCCTCCTTTTGAGCTATTAACGGTACATTGAACAGAGCAACAAATAAGGGACACTTGCTCAGTCCGAAACCAAGTATTAACACGAAAATGGTACATAACTGTTAGAAATCGGTTTTGGATCTTGGAACGGGACCAAAGTTAATAAAGAACGAAGTTCCTAATTCAGTCACAAGGTACCGGTAGCGAAAAAAAAATTCTCTTATGCCAAGATCGACGAAGACACACACGTTCCAGTTATTTAAATGAAGCAGTTGTCAGGCAGCATTCCTCAACGACACGCTTAAACGAAGAAAGACAAAATCCAAGCTCAAAGGATCTCCTTATCGGTGACCTTAACACCATGCCAAATTTAGAGTATTGCTCTGAAGTCTATGAGGAGTTTTGAAGAAAGAAAAAAATGTCGACAATACTGAGTTTCGCTTGTTCAGTTCAACAATCAAAATATGAGTTAAATCCTGTCATATCATATGATCATGATGGAATGGTAATAATTCGATTTTTAATTGTTATTGCGTTCAACTAGACTTAACAATTTTTAAATTTCAATAGGATCGTTTTTGCTTTGTATGAACGGGACGGATCCTTGGCTCTTTAAGGAGCAGAAAAAAAAAAAAAAAAGATTCCGAACGAGCTAGATTTTTGTGGACCTTTGGTTACACGTTCACGGAATAATCTGAAAAACACATTTAATTTGAGCAGTAGGGTTTTTATTTTATAGCAGGGAGAATTTAAGTTTTTCGCAATTATCTCGAAAGTTATCAATTTTTCGAAGAAAATAGTTATGAGGAAAATTGTAACTTATAAAATTCTATACAAAAAGGTTCTTAGACATTTTTCTCCCCGAATCAGTAGATTCAAAGATATTGACTGAATTATGTCTGAAGAGAAACAGGGTGAATTTTATAACTTGACACTGCAAAATATCTGGAAACAAGCAACGGACGGAAGAAATGTTAAAGAAATGATATATATATTGGAAGGAAAAATGTACCTGTAATAAGAAAAGCACGCTTCCGTCTCTCAGCTGGGAGTGGAGTGCGGAACAACCTCAAAACTTAAATGGGGACTCCCATTTTTTATTGCAGATTCGGATTCTACGAGAAGCAATAAGTAGATTGTATTCGAAACATTTTTCTCGATTCGTGACAGACGACACTAATCAGTGAAAACTAGTTTCACTACGGTTTCTTCAATTGGATGTCTCCTAGCCCAGGAAAATTAGAAAATGAAAATTTTTCAGTTTAAGGTCCCACGATTATGCCCTTTAAGCTGAGGGAGACGATGATTACGGCAAATGAATGATGACTGAAAAATGATGGAATGAGAATGTGGGGGAAACGGGAGTACCTCGAGAAAACCCACGGACACGATGTTGTTTACCACAAACTTACTTGGCTGGGGATCTAACCAGGGATCTCATTCACCAGAGGTAAAAGCTCTACCATTAAGCCACCGTGCTCCCCCGCCCCTTCCCAAGCAAAATTGGAAAGAAAGATCGGCAAACCTTCGAAAAAAATCCTCTGTCAAAATATATATAAAGAACTGAGTAGTATAAATAACGATGAAGCTTGTTCTTTCAATTCACGCGCGAGTTGACATGCACTTCTTTGCTATATTTGAGCTTAAATGTCACGTGGATTGTTACTAATCAGCTTAAAAACCCCGAAACTATCGATTTGGTACTAGTCTATGTCATTTTGGACATTTTATTTTTCATCCCTTCTCATCCTCCATGCAGAAAGGGCTGAACTTTGTCTTAAACGGTATCAGGACACCAGGAGTGTCATTATTCACTCTAGCGACCCCAAAAGTTCAGGAATTCAATTAAAATAAATAAATACGTTGTTTTTGATTATCTTCACATCACATCCTTTTTACTCCCTTCGGTGCTAGAGGTGTCTTACCCACACAGTATTTTTTTCAGAATGTAAATTACAGGTATATGTTCCCTTGTTTTCAAGTTTACAAACCGAGATCTTCCTAACATGAAGAAGTGAGATATTCTATTTTGGGCATACATCTTGAATCACTTCTTCCCCTTCGAAACCCCTCCTCTTGCCTTAGGATACGCATCAAAACGTTCTAAACAGCCTAGGTCTCTTCTAAACTTCGGTCTCTTCGATATAATTTCTTAGAAGTATGCCAAACAGAAGGTGAATTTTCCCCTCCAAAGTATCATCGTTTTACATCTAAAGTTTTTTCCGTCTTTTTCAGATATTGCAGTCTCAAGTTAGAAAACTCAGACTAACTCAGGCAATATCACTGTAACTATTGATGACCTTTTCTGTGTAGAATTTTATAAGCTATAATTTTTCTCAACTATTTTCCTCGAAAAACTGGTAATTTTCCACATAATTACAAGAAATCCCCCATTTCACCCCTCCCCTCCACAAAATACAGCTCAAATTAAGGGTATTTTCCGGAATATGTTGAAGACGTCAAAATAAAGGTTTCTACGAAAATCCAGCTTGTTCGGATTTTTTTTCGAAGTTAACATCTAATCTTACAACTAGACTAATATAGATGTTATCAAAAGAAATATAAACACCTGTAGTTTGCAACATTCAAGGCGTGTAAAATGGTAACATTGAGGATGCGTACGCAGGCCTGGTCGTTATTAGTAGCGTGTTGGGTGATCATCTGCAGTATGCCAAGCGATGTAGAATGGAGATTTGTGTTAAAGCGGACAGACAGTGGTAATGCAAAATGGAAAATCTCTGTTTCAAAAAGGCTAAATTGTGGGTTGCGGCTAATTCGCAGAAATGTATCTAAGGTAGCCAGTATGTTAGGTGTGTCGCTAGAAAGTGTTCAATGTAATGACGACGTACAGAACACGGGAAAATAAGATTGGCAAAGAGTAATGTTGGACGCAATAGGGATCGCGGAGCATTGAAATATATTGTCACCAAGGACCGTAAAACGAATGCGCCGAAACGGAACAGCTTATTGCGACAATTATAGTCCGACGCGAGTTTTATACCCTGAACATTTGCGATAGAGTTGCAATTTCCAAAGCTATGATTACTGATTAACTCCAAGAAAATAATGCAGAGAACATGCTTAGTGGACTGCGATGATTGAAGACACGTAAAATACTCCTTCTAACCTCATTTCCAACAAAAGTGTATTATGCATGGCGGAAACCTAAAGAAGCTTATACTCCGAACTGTCTCCTCCTTACCGTTCGCGGCTCTGTGATACTGTAGGCCGCTATTTCCTGCTATTCCGTGGGTCCTGTGATAACACTCACTTGACGAATTTACAGCCAGTAATTACGTGAATATTTAAGGTGATCCCATGGATTCTATGGTTTAGATTTTGTTTCCAGCTAACAACACAATTTTTAAAGATAACAATTCACACTGCTGCAACTGCTGAGGCGTGGTTTCATGATCATCGGGTTTCCTATAACACCTCCTTTGGTCTCCTCAATACCCAGGCCTCAACATTATTGAACTCAAGTGGTCAGTTATAAAGTTCAAAATCCGGAGTCAGCATCTGACGGAACTGAGTGCTGCACTGCATGAGGAATGGCAAAATATTTCTCTGAAAACCATTCACGATTTACATGCCTCCATTTCACGAAGAATTAATATGGTAACTTCACAGAGTCCTTTAGGTGTTTCCATTATTTTGGTATCTGCATATGAACAGTAAAACATGCTACTTATATAGAGCACATACTCGTATTGCCGATGCCTGTAGTATGTAAAAGGCATAACCAATTATAACTAACTAACTAACTCTATGGCATATGGAACCCGGAGGTTCAACGCCGCGTTCACAAAAGCTCTCCACTGATTTCTATCCTCAGCCAATTGGATCCAGTTTCTGGCATAACCAATTATACTGAACGAAAGTCTACATAAGGAAAGTAATGACAACGGCGTTAGACTCGTGAACTTTGCAACACCCAGAAACCTTATCATGAAGAATAGAAAATTCCCACGTTACGACATTCATAAATATACTTGCACCTTATCATATGGAAAAACACACAATCAAATTGGTCACGTTTAGGCAGACAGAAGAAGGCAGTCTAGCATAATTGATATTTGGTTGTTTCAAGGAGCTGACTGTGACACTTGCCTACTGCTTGATAGCAGTGATTATAAGAAAGAGATTATTGTTGAAAAAGGGAGTATTCAACATCTGAAAACGGAGAGATTTACTTTAACTCTTTCACTGCCACCTTGATTTCAGTACCCCGACTCCATGTGCCACCTACACTTTTGCAACATTTAGTCTTTTGCAACAAAGTAGCTTCATCTAACAGAAACCAAGCACACTATAGAGAATGACCAGGCAAACACTGTGTGTCACCAGAGTATAAAAGCTCTATAGCTGCGTCCCACTTTACAGAGAATGTCTACAATGAGAACTACCTCTTGACGCCAAATGGCGTTAATGGCACACAGCAATAAGTATGAATGACACCATATGGCGTCAAGTAGCAGCGAACGAGTTAAAGAAATCAGAGGGGTGACAGGCGAGAGAAAATATCAGATTGAAGTGTCGAATTGATTCTCGGTTTTAGTATGCTTGAAATAGATAGCGTTGAGGACTTTGAGTTAAAAATAGCATTAAAATTTCAGCAAAAGAAAAATTGGGATACGCGGAAGTAACAAACCATGGTTCGACCAGGAATGCACTAAACTAGTAAAGAGAAAACAGGCAAAACTGCATTGGTTACAAAATCCGATCTATATAAGTGCACAAAATTTCGTTGACATCAGGCAAGCTAAAATTACTGAACTTGAAGATAATAGTAAAAGCAAAAATATCCGGACCATGTACAAATGCATCAACGAAATTAAGAAAGGCTATGAACCTTGTTCGTATATACTAAAGAAAGCGGACGTCACAATTCTGACAAATACGGATACTATTTAAAATAAATGGAAAGATTTATTTGACAATTTGCTCAACACTCAGCCAAAACATAGGTTCCTGGAAAAAGTGAAATGTATACAACACAACCGTATATACCAGAGCCAAACCAGACAGAAATTGTTATAAAGAAATTGGAGGAACACAAATCTCTCGGTATAGACGAAAATCTGCTGAGTAACAAGCTGGAAGGGAAAAATATGAAATGAGATACACACACTCATTCTCTTCATCTGGAGCAAGAAGGGATTAGAATTACCACAAGCGCAGAAATAATCATTGTTCCGATTTAAAAGAAAGGAGACAAAAGTGATTTAATAATTATCTACGCATCTCTCTCAACATTCTATAGAACTTTCTCAAACATTGTATTAGCAAGACTGACTCTGTATGTAAATGAAATTAAATCGCTTATTTCAGAAATCCGCTAAATGCACTTTCTGAAACACTAGGGAAAACGAAAAAGACATTCTATCTCTAATAACAAATTTTAGGGTTCCACAAAATTTGGAGTATTAGTTAATTTGCTCGCGAATTGGATGATATCTGTAACTAGATTATAATAGTTATTCCGTAATTAATAAAAAATTATATAAAAATTTCAGTTAACGGGTTTCTGCAATAAAACTAGCTGTGTCGGAAGAAAACGTAAAGTTTGTAAGCAAAACAACAACATTTTGTAATGCATTTTGTTTTAAAAAGAAAAACACAAAGTTATTAACTAAACCTATGTATTTGAGCATCAAATGAAAAGTCGGAACATGATTAGAATAGGAAAACCCATAGTAACAACGGTAATCACATTATCAGTGTTCTACAAAAAACATCAGAATTCCCTTCTAAACTACTATGTCTGTGTGTCTGGAACTACTGATCTTCATATTTCTTACCTATGTTACACATAGCTTCTGCAGTTGGCCACTGAAGGACGTTGTTGTAGAAATCTTCATAAACTGTAGTGTGGTCACTCTGCTTAACAAGGTCGTCAATTTCTTTCTTATTGACAGGTACCTTTTAGTAGGGTAAGCTCTTGGTGTTGGCAGATCAGAAACGTTCTTGTACTGTTTTAAGGTGAATGTTAAGGACATGAACCCATCAATGAACTGCTTAACAGTCACCTTTCCTTTGTTGGCCGTATTGAATCCAAACTGTTTGTACGATGACACTTTAAATGGAGCTTTTTTGTCCTTAAACATAGCTCTTCTTAAAGTTTCATCAGAGTTCACATTTTTCTTATAAAACTGAGGCCACCAATTCTTGAAGTTGAAGATATTCTCGCTGGCTATTTGATAGGCGGAGAAACGTCCAGTTGTACTGGCTTTAAGAATGAACTCTGCGTACTGGTCTGGCGTGTACACTCTCTCTACTTTTCGTAAAACATGTTTTATTAATCCATAATCCCTATCATAGGGTAGAAATGAATGTCCTCTTACTGGAAAATAGTGTGTGACAGTTTCACAGACTCCCCTATCACAAAGGTTCATTAAGAACCGCACAACAGTGTGGTTCTTATTTTGGCTAAATGGGCTGTCGCTTGTATTCTCCCCCCTTTTCATATAATATTTCATTGGTATTTATCTTCACTGCTGATACCACGTTTCATTTTTGCTGGAGGTTCATCGTCATAACTATTACTAGACATTGCAACCAAAGAACGGGAAAAAATCTGTGCAATGGATATTATAACAGCACTACTCTAACCAGTACACAACAATCCTTAACGATGACTGCTGGAAAATGTCAACAAAGGAAGTGCACTGAAACCAAAACGCAACAAATGTCGCTAGCAGTGTAGCGTTGCCAAGAGAGATGAACATTATATTTACTGCGGAAACACGTTATGTGATATCACTTGACAGGTTTCTGCACTAAATGCCATGTTCGGTTTTAATAATAACCCATTTGAAGTCCTGGCAGGCGACTGGTTTCTGCACTAAAATGTGTGTTTAGAGTATGGGTAACTTATTCTGTAAAGTCATTTTGTGAAAAAATATCGGTTAACCAGCAACCAGATATTTACCATTACAAAATTACCGCAGGAAATAGGAATACCTCGGTACATCGATTATTTACTGTTTTCAGAAGGGCCCACGACTCGGTTAGGAGGGAAATATTGTACAACACTTACCAAATTTGGCATTTTGAAAACGCTACTTAGATTAACTGAGATATGTATAAACGGATCCCAAAGTAAAGTCCGAGTAGGAAAATACTTGTCCACGAGCTTCCACGTCGAGAATGGCTTGAGACGAGGATATTCGTTGTCGCCATTATTATTGTATTTTTTTCTGAAATACGGTATAAGGAAAATCAAAAATAGAAAACAGGGCCTAGAGCTGAATGGCACTCACCATGTTATGGCTTATGCTGTTAACGTAAATATGATGATATGAGGACAATAAAAAGAAGTGCAGAGGTTTTATTACAGCCTGCAGGAATGTGGGTTTAGAAGAAAGAAAAGAAAAAAAAAAAAGGAAATTCCCCAAATAGTGCAAGTTATGGATAAGTTAACAATACTTTCGACGAAATGGATACTTTCAAATGTCTAAGATCAACATTAACAGACCAAAACTATATCCACAAAGAAATTAAATGTAGACTGTAAGTAGGTAATTCGTGTTATTGTTCAGTCCAAACTGTTTTGTCTTCTCGAACTCTGTTGAAGAATTTAAACTTTAAAATACGACAATTATGCCTACTTTCCTGTATGGGTGCGAAACATGGTCGCTTAATCTGAAGGAAGAACGCAAACTGAAAGTATTTGAAAATGAAATCCTGAGGCGAATATTCGGACCCAAGGAGAACTGCATAACGAGAAAGGGCATAATTTATACCGTTTACCTAACATTGTTAGAGTCATTAAGTCTAGCAGACTCACATTGGCAGACTATGTAGATAGAATGGAAGAAAATAGAAAAACATAAAATTTTAACTGAAAATCCAATTGGACACGGAGCATTAGGAAGACGTAGGCGCAGATAGGAGGACAATATTAAGATGGATCTCGCAGCAGAAACTGGATCTAATTGAGTAAGAACATAAGTAAATGGAAAGTTTTTGTGAGTACGGCATTGAATCTTCGGGTTACACAGTTATAGAGTTAGTTTCTGCACCCCTATTTCTATTGAGTACAAAAACAAGGATTAGAAAAAAAAAAAAAAAAAGGAAAGACGCCGGTCAACCATGTAACAAAGGATACTGAACTGAATTTACTGAAATGAACATAACCTCCATTTAAAGCTGAAATTTTGGGCTAGACGTATCTTTTCTCACATCATACCCTAATAGGGAGCTAATAGCTGATATTTTATAGCGATAACAATAAACCACTGGTAATAGAAATTCTGTATAATTAATCTTTATTTTAATTAAGGCAAATTTTGTCTATTGAACAACGAACTTCTCGTTGATTTACGATTTCAGTACAAAAGTAACCAAGAAAGTTCTGTCGCTTTTTCACCCACCACCTTCGAACATCGATGCCACCTAAGACGTACTCGGAAGATCAAAAATAGTCCCCATCAGCATCGACAACCTTCCGCCAACGTTCTGGAAGGCCATTGATTCCATCGCGGTAGAATTTGGTGGGCTGTGAAGTGAAGAAGGTATCAAGTGCATTTAGCAGCTCTACTAGGGATTTGAACTGGCGTCCTCTAAAGTGATTGTCCAAGGAATGGAATAAGTGACAATCGGACGGTGCAATGTCCGGGGAGTATGGCGGATACAATAGTGTTTCCCATCCAAGGCGTAGAATGGTGTCCTGGGTCATCCTAGCCATGTGGTTCTTAGCGTTGTCCTGTAACAGGAGGACCCCTTTGCGATTCACAAGTGCTGGCTCCAGAGTTTTGAGTTTTTGTTGAACACGGCTCAACTGCTCACAGTACACAGTTGCATTCATGCTCTTACCAGATGATAGCAGTTTCCGATGCACGATGCCCCGAGCAGTCCACCAAATACACAGGAGGACCTTTTTCTAGTGCAGTGCTGGTTTCGGCTGTTTTGGAACCGGTTTATGGGTGCTAACCAATGATGACGGTGCCGTGGAGCTTCGTATGACACACACATCTCATCACATGTCAGCACCCTGTCCAGAAATGGCTCCTTCCTCAGCGAGACAGCAAAGAAACATAGGTGTCTGCTTGTGTTGCCTTCTGGCTCGGAGTCAAACCATGTTACAACCATCGAACCAACTTGTAGTGCTTCCGAATGGTTTCTCCACTCAGACTGAATTATAGTCCCAGTTTCTTACATGTCTGGCCACTATTCACCTCAATTACTGCCTAAAGATCTTCATTTTGTACATGTGTTGGTCTTCCGGCACGTGGTGTGTCTTCGAGTGTTTCGTCACCGTTCTTAAACTTGTTAAACCACCGCTGCAGCGGCGTTTGACTCCAGTTTGAACTCGTACAACATACACGCCCTTAAGATGCTCTGTGGAGGTCCCATGTTCACTCTGTCCTTACGCACGTTCACGGTGTAACTAAACTACCACAACCAGGTAGTATGTTGGATATACTCAAATCAACAACTGACCTTCATCTTATCTCCATTCGCATTCAACTCAAGGTTTCCCGGTACACTGAACACAGACTTCCACAAAAAGCGACAGAACTTTCTTGGTTACTTTTATAAATATAAGAATTACAACTCCTTAGGTTTGATAAAATTTATACATCTTACTTTATAAATCGAGAGTTTCAACCTAGTTAGCTCATCTTGTTTACGATCTTTTCAGTTGTGATGCAATATCCGTGTTTGTTCAGATCAGATCAATTGCTTGTATCGTACAGTATTGAATTTACCGTAAGAGAAGTTACTTACTACATATTATTTCTATATATCTTCCCAAATCACAATCAAGGTCGGCGGTAGGTAATCCAACTTCTTTCAACTGTTCCTCAAACTCCGCAGGCCACTCCTGCATTAAGTTGTCAATATCTGGCATTGGCCTGAAAAGAATCAACAAATTTATTCTAATAAATAAAATTAAGAATAAAATATAGAATTTTAATTTTATAAAATCACGCTACAAGTGTGGAGATATTTTGCTATTTACTATTAAAAACATTTCCATGTGTCAGTGTAAATGCATTATCACAGAATTAAAGAAATTTTGCATGTGTACATGTGGAGGGGAAGGGGGTAGAAAATACGTACATCAACAAAGATTAAGGAAGCACAAGTTTATTGAAAGGGCAAGTCTACGTATCTTATTATTAAAAATCATAGAATCCTTCGTTTAGTCTTTTTATTGTTTTATTATTGTTATTTATAATAAATTTCCAGGAAATCTGGCAACTGCCGCCAACTCAACATATTTAACTTAACCAGATCTATCTATATAAAATTCAAGCTCTATGCTCATATATTTGAATAGTGTAACCAGTAAAAGTCAGGGTAATTATAAAAGAATCCTAGCCGAGAATGTGCTAGTTATTCTGTACCTCATCGCGCTTGGCAATTACATTTCCTTACTACGAGTTTACGATTATTTCATATTTTGACTTACTTGGAGACCTCTTTCATCTCTGATACTACTGAAGATAGACCGAACGTGGGTATTAATTCAAATAATTTTTTGTAATTCAAATTTGCATTATATATTAGTTCAAATTCCATGAAAATTTGGCGCGGGCGGGTTGGACAGTTATCTTCACGATTTTACACGGAATGTTCTAACAATTAACCAAATAATGCCTAAACAATGATTTATTTAGAATACGTTACCATTTGACAACATAGGTCCACAGGTACTGAGAACAAATTAAAGTATGAAGGAAATATTTAGATTCTATTGTAAAGAATGTGTAATTAAATTTTCGGCCGTTAGCTACGACCTTCAACTAGATTTGTTTTATAGGGAGAGTTAAAAAAAAGTGATAGATTGGTCACAAGTTAACTAAAGTTAACCGAAAATCTGGCTTTATATTCACAAAAGAAGCCTAAAGTAAATGTAGCTTAACTACAACACCTCCCTGGCCCACTTAATTCCCAGACTTCTGATCGGTTCTGAGTACAGACACCGGGGCACATATCCTCCAACTTTGCTCACGGAACTGAGTGCTGCACTGCATGAGGAATGTTACAATATTTCTCTGAAAGCAATTCATGACTTATATGCCTCCATTCCACGACGAATCAGAGCGGTACTGCAGGCTAAGGGAAGTCCACTCCGTAAGCAGGTAAGGTGAGCTGTATTTTCTTCAGATGTTTCCATTAACGATGGCTCACTGGTAGAGCGCTCACCTATGATACAAAAGGTTCTTCGTTGGATTCAATGGCATTCTTACAGTTGGCTTATATCCATTTTTATTTAATTTTAATTTCATTCAATTTCATGTGCATTTGAATAAAAAGCTTTGGTCAATATCATTTTAAATTTTGTACGTAAAAAACAAACAAAAAAACAAAGGAAACCACAACACAGTATTCTTTATCATTGTTTCCTTATTCAACGTAAGATAACTTTCTTCATTTTCTTACCTTTCGTTGGAAGAATAAAGCGGTATTTTCTTTTGTATACGAGGACAATGATAGACCGCCACCTAATTGTCTATTCTCACGCGACCACACACACGCACGGAGGACGTTGGCGAAGACGAGACGCACAACCGTGAAGTTTTTAGCATCATATTGTTAAAAGACAGAAAAATGGTAAAATCTACCCGAATTGAATAAAATCGGTATGGGAAATGATTCCTGCGAATCTGTTAAAAACACGTCTGGGTTTCTTCGTTTTCAAACCGAAGTCAGATAAGATTTCTGCACATCCATGTGAGCCTCTTCAAAAGCACGGACAAGACGAAATGTCTCCAACAGAAATTTCAGAAAATTTTATCGAGAAAGTGCGAAATTTAAAGAAATCATGTATTTCGAAACACAGACATTCGAGCACCGTAAATTGGCGGATACAAGCTAATAAAATTGAAGACACAACAAAATAATTTGACGAATGAGAGGAGGAGGATATCGAAGAACAGTTAGAGGCATGTCCAAACTACCGAAAAAATTGGTAACTCAAAATTTCAAGTCAGTCAGAATCCATCACTCCATATTGATAGTTATATACTATATTTATGCCCGTTCAACCTTCATACAGAACATTAACATTTACACCATACAAACACACACACACAAAAAGTGAAACAAACAAACAAACAAACAAACAGAAAAACGCGAAGCTAAACACCAAAGTTAGTCCAGTGGATTGTGTCACCAACACTGATAGTACAAATATTGATACATAAATTTTCTTTTTTCGAACTACGGACTACGAACAATCTTCTTAAAGTATATTTTTGTGCGTAATATACAGGGTGCGGAAAAAGTCCCGGAACGATCCGATATCTCGCGAAGTATAAACATCAGCAAACCAAAATGACACGTGTTAAATAGTTTTGAAAAACCTATTTAATGATATCAAATGCAACCTTCTATCCCCACCCCGTTCGAGGGTACGGGGGTATCTTTAACCCTTTGGGGATCCTATGGTACAATTTTGTACCATACGCGTTTTTCATGGTACATTGCGTTATTTCTCTTCTATTTGAGCTTTTTCGTCCGGTTTTTTTTTTTTTGTTTTGTTTTTTTTGTTTTTGTTTTCCAAGTCCAGAGGCCTTGTAGAAGACATTACGTATGGTTTCAGACCTTCCTGCGTCTAGACATAGGAGGTGATGACGTCATAAGTCAAAAATTTATTTTCTCATTTTCTAAGCCTATGTTCAATATTTTTTGGCGGGCTTATTTTTCCACGTAGAAGATTGAAATTTTGCACAAACATTCAGTCCACTGAGTAGTATTTACCAGATTTTTTGTTCCGATGTCAGTGCTAAAATAGGGGGGGAACCAGAGGGGCAAAGGGGTGAAAAAAGGGATATTTTTACCCCCAAAATCCCGTTTCTCGTCATTTTCCCGCCTCACATACATGATGGGGACACGTGAGTCATACCGTCTGAAAGGCAGTTCCATTCTGAAGAGAATGACGATCGAATCATTGTCCTAGAGTAATTAGGGACGTCTCAGGGATTTTTTGAAAAATATACTTCTATATAGGGAAAAATGGGACATGGTGGGTATATTTTTTTTGGCGGGCTTACTTTTGCACCTAGAAGATTGAAATTGTGCACAAACATTCAGCCTACCTAGTAGTATTTATCAGATTTTTTTCAGATCTCTGCGTTAAAACAGGGGGTCCAGAGGGGGAAAAAGCTGAAAAAAGGGATTTTTAGACAAAAAATCCCGTTTTTCAGGATTTTCCCGTCTCACATACATGATGGAGACGCATGAGTCATACCGTCTGAAAGGCAGTTCCATTCTGAAGAGAATGACGGTCGAAATATTATTCTAGGGTAATTAGGGACGTCTCAGTGATTTTTTTCAAAATATACTTCTGTATAGGGTAACATGGGGAAATTTCTGAATTTTTTTTTCTGGCAGGCTTATTTTTGCACCTAGAAGATTGAAATTGTGTACAAACATTCAGTCCACCGAGTAGTATTTAACAGATTTTCTTTCAGATTTCTGCGTTAAAACAGGGGGGTCCAGAGGAGCTAAAAGTTGAAAAAAGGGAAATTTAGACCAAAAAATCCCTTTTTTCTGCAATTTCCCGCCTTAGATACATGATGGAGACATGTGAATGGTACCGCCTGAAAGGCAGTTCTATTCAGAAGAGAATATGGGCGATACATGACCCTAGGGTAATTAAAGATGTCTCAGGATTTTTTTCCCCTGAGATCATAGTGTTTTGTGGTAATTTGGGGCATGGTGGGAAATTTTGATAAAATTTCTCCCTCCCTTACTATTTAAGATAGAAACTTGAAATTTGGCACACACATTCAGTATACCAAGTACTATTTCTCAGATTTTTTTTAGATGGGTACGTTGACACAGGGGGGGGGTCCAGGGGGGCCAAAGTTCGAGAAAAAAAATTCCCTCCGAAACTTTCACTTTGACATTTTTTCCCGCTTCTGGTATATGATATGAGCATGCAAGTGGTACCATTTGAAAGCCAGCTCTATTCTGAAGAGAATGAGGTATGAACCATGATCCTAGGATAAATAGTGTCGATACAGTAGCTGCTTGACTGAAAGTCTAAAAAATAGCTCAAAAAGCCAGGATCCGGAAAGGGTTAAAATTTTAAATGGGAACCCCTATTTCTTATTGCACATTTGGATTCTCCAGAAAAAGTGACAGTGATTTGATCCAAAATTGAAAACAGTGACTTCGCAGATGGTGCTTGAATCGACACACAAGAAAAGTTGGTGTCCCAAAACGTTACGAAAATGCTAATTGTCTGTCCCGTGCTCTGTGGCCGTACGGTTAGCGTATTGGATTGCGGAGTGTGGGGTTCTGAGTTCGATCCCCGTTCAAGGCAAACTTTTTTCTTTTATTTCCCCAAATAAGTTCCATACGTTTTAACTTCAATAAGTACTTTTTTGAAGTTACATAGAATACAAATTTTGACAATTGTTTTGAAAACTAGCTTTATGAAGTAGTTCTTAGTAATGGGGTTAGAGTTTATGTGGTTATTTACAACAAGAATAAATATAGACAAATTTTTATCGAAGTTTAAATGTATGAATTCATTATTTGGGTATTAAAAATCACATAAAAATATTACTGTACGCGGGAATCGAACTCACAGCCTCTGATTCCGCAGTCCAGTACGCAAACCGTATGGCCACAGTTTACGATACTGAGAGGCAACATTTTCATAACGTTTTGACGCTCACTTTTTTTGTGTGTCGATTCAAATGCCGTCCGTGAAGGCACTGGTTTCATTTTTGGGTCAATTCACTGTCACTTTTTTTTCGAGAATCCAAATGTGGAATAAAAAGTGTGGGGTTAAAATTTTAAAGTTACTCCCCATACCCTCCAACAGGTTGGGGATAGGGCTTTGCGTTTGGTATCACTGTATAACTTTTTCAAAACTATTTTACACATATTATTTTTATTTTGCTGATCTTTATATTTCGCGAGATATTGAACCGTTCGGAACTTTTTCCGCACCCTGTATATTTATACACACACACCACACACACACACACACACACACATATATATATATATATATATATATATATATATATATATATATATATACTAGCATCAATTACCCGCTTCACTGGGTTAAATTAAGAAAAAATAATAATATGTTCCGTTAGTCAGTCACTTTTTACTATTACTGAAGCACTCGTTCATATCGGTCATTTTCGATGATTTTTATATATCCCCCTCCCCATGTTGCGGGGCACGACATCGGAAGTGTCATTGTCCATCTCAGCGACACCGAAAACTATGAATTCGACACTGATACTTCTCATTTTGATCATTTTTAAATATCTCCCTCCTCCCCCAAGTTGCGGGGCTGAATTTGGATTTAAACAGCATCAGAAGTGGCACTGTTCATCTTGGTGACCCCGAAAACTGAATTCGACACCCTGAATATCGGTCATTTTCGATCATTTTTAAATGTCTCTCCCCTCCCCCACCTTTAAGTTACACCGTTAAAGTGATATGACAAAAACCATCTCAGGTTTAAACTTCATCCAGGTTGTAAATTTGATCGAGATCGGTACAGTGGTTCAAGAGTTATTAAGTTTCATTTATTTTTAGATATCTCCCCCTCTAATCATCCTTCCCTAAGTTCTACCGTCAAAGTGAAATGATAAAAAACATCTCAGACCCGAACTTCATCTATGTTAAAATTTTGATAAAGGTTCATCGTTTGGTTCAAGAGTTATTAAGTTTTATTTACTTTTTAACTCCTCTCTCCCCTCCCCTACGTTCTATCGTTAAAGTAAATAGATAAATACCATCCCAGGCCCGAGCCTCATCTATGTTGAAAATTTGATCGAGATCGGTCGGGTAATTCAAGAGTTACTAAATTTTATTTATTTTTATAGATCTCTCCCCTCCCCTTCCCCTTTCCTAAGTTCAACCGTAAAAGTGATATGATAAAAACCACTCCAGGTCCGAACCTCATCTATGCTGAAAATTTGGTTAAGATCGGTCGGATGGTTTAACCGTGATGAAGTCACAAACACAGTCACTTTTATTTTTATTTTTATTTTTTTTCCACATATATCTCCCCCCTTCTCCTACGTTGCACCGTCAAAGTTAAATGACGTAAACATTCCAGGCCCGAACCTTAGCTATGTTGAAAGTTGATCGGGATCGGTCAGGTGGTTCAAGAGTTATTAAATTTTATTCATTTTCATATATTTCCCCTCCTCCCCTCCCTAAGATCTACCGTCACAGTGAAAAAAATGAAATCTAAGTTTTACGTCCCACGCTTATGCCGGTAGGCTAAAGGAGACGGTGATGATGAGAGATGAATGAAAATGGTGGAATGAAGAAAGTGGGAGGAAACGGGAGAGCTCCGAGAAAACCCACGAGCACGGTGTTTGTCCACCACAAAGTCCACACGGCGCGAGCTGGGATCGAACCAGGGACCCCAAGCACCGGAGGTGAACGCTCTACCACTGAGCCACCGCGCCCCCACTATCGTCAAAGTGAAATGATAAAAGATTTCCCAGGTCCGAACCTCATCTGTATTGAAATTTGATTGAGATCGATCGGGTGGTTCAAGAGTTATTAACTCACGAACATAGTCACTTTCATTTTTAAATATATTTATTTTAGTATATCTCCCCCTCCTTCTCTACGTTGCTCCATCAAAGTGAAATGATAAAAAAACATCCCAGGCCCGAACCTTACCTGTGTTGAAGGTTCGATCGAGATCAGTCGTTTGGTTCAAGAGTTATTAATTGTTATTTTTTTTTTTTATAATTCCCCTCCCCCCTAAGGTCTACCGTCAAAGTGAATAGCTAAAACACTCCCGAGCCAGAACGGTATTTATGTCAGAGATTTGAGCGAGATTGGTCGAGCGGTTCAAGAGATTAAGAGTCACAAACATAGTCACTTTCAGTAGATATACAGACGTGCATCTATCAAGTATATCATTTTAATTTATTAAGATAATGAATTTATTTGCTTTGGTTTGTTCCGAGCTTAAGGTATAAGTGAAAATAAATTAAGAACAGATAAGGAAGAAACTAAGTTAATACCTGTGTGAATAACAATCCGGACTCGAAAACTTCCTCATTGCACTTACGTTTAATTCAGTTACGATTTTTTCAAAAAAAAAAAAAAAAAAAAAAAAAAAAAAAAAAAAAAAAAAAGGAAGAGCAGTTATAGCCAGACCATAGACTATCAGATAAATAGGGCCTGAATATTTAAAAACATGCCAACGCATCTTTTGACAGTTAATGTATATTTTAAGAATATTGCATATTTTTGCACATATTTGAAGTAACGAATCATTTTGACATTCTTAACGTCCCGAATCGGAATGTTTGTGTACCAAGAAAGAATACAAATATTCAGTACAGTTCTAATTTTCTTTAATATGTCACATAATTCAATTATTACGTTAAAACATCTTTGTAGATTCAAACTGTTTATCTTCTATTGGTAACTATGACGACTATACTACATAAGATAGCCCCTTATACCGTATATGCATTTGTTAACAGTTTCACTTTCATCACGTCAACTATTTTTAAAATGAAAGCCTTTTGTTACAAAGTGTATTATAAACATTGATAGATATATAAAAGCAAAAATGAATGAGACATTTTACACTTATTCGTTTATGGAACACTGAACTTAACTGCCTTTGCAATTAATGAACTTAAAAAATCGATATTACACGATCAATGGTAGGAACAGAAATCAGAGTAATTGGAGACAAAAACTTGTACTTATATTCACAAAAGAATTGTATTAACACTTACTTGCTGTAATGTACAGTTGGTGGCGGCTTGGCTCTGTGCAGATCACTTATATCTTTAATCCATTTATCAATTGATTTCGTGTTCTTTTCTGCACTTTCAATCTTTTTCACTACCTACAATAATAAAACATTAAAGGTTATAGACAATAGATAAGTAAGAATCTTTTCTCGATAAATATATATATATATATATATATATATCTAAGCATGGTCAATAATAATAATAACTACTTCTCTTACTTCTCGGGAATATTTCTTTCTCTCCTTTGCTTCCTTTTCGAAATGGAAAATTACATAGATGTTTCAGACAAACGATAGAAAATTCGTAAGGTACACTGTTTTACGATTATACTAACAAAAGTTACTACAGGAGAGGAGTAAATGGAGAAACAGAGGCAAACGGATGGAAAAGAAAAGCTTAGACGAATTACTAATGTTATAGAAAAGTGGTAGAAAAAGTACATGTAAGTAGTAAAATAACATATATAAAAAAATAAATAAAATTGATTCAGAACGGTGTAATGGGTAAAGTGTATTAATATATTACAATAACGGAACGGGTAGTATAGTGGGATTAGAGTTATAGTGTATTGTCTGTTATATGGAGACAATTAGCCAAATGATCCATGGCATTTTATTTAGATGTGACAGACAGAATAAAAGAGGTTGAATAAAAATAATTAGAAAATGCATAATGTAATTAATTAATACTTTGAATAAAAGAAACAATTACGTACAAGTCCAATATATAAATACATTATTAAAAGAAAGAAGCATACAATAACTACAAAAGCATGTAAATTGCTAATAGATAATTTTGACTTGTTATACTATACCATACATTAGTTATACTTTCTTTCTGAGTTTATACTTAATGTCCTGACGACAGCTGCTCAGAGACTTCATATTGAAGCTCTGAATGGAACGAAGTGAATCCCAAATGGTGGAAGCCGAATGAATGATCGTTGAATGATCCTTGGTTTATAAAATCTGTTTTTTTTTATACCCGTAAATGTCCTTGTTTGTCACAACTAGTTGGCACTATATTTTTGAATCTTAAAAAGTTTAAATTATAGTTTTTTGATAAATATTATTCTTATGTATACAAATATAAAGGTTATTTTTGTTTTTTTGTTTAGTTTTGGAAAAGCCGTGTATTTGCCCACCAGAACGTCACCAGATATTTTGTTTTTTCAGATCACAGATGCACATATTGAGGTCAGCTAGGTGTTATGTTATAGTTTGTTGTGGGAAAGTTTATTTTCCAGTTCACACAACCTTGGTTTCATGTTATTCTTATTTTTAAATGCTTCAACTATTCTCTCACCTTCCACGTACCAAATATTTGCACTAAAAATATTATTTTAATTGTTCATTTTGTTCCATGTTGATTAAAAAAAAAAAAAACTTTATGCACTATTAAGTAATAATTTATTTATTATGTAATAGAAAGAAAGCAGATAGGAAAAATGGGACATATAATCTTTATTGATATACATGAAGCGGATTAAACCTCAGAACCATATAATCTTCACTGGCATTACAGAAATTACGAAACTGAAAAGAATAGAAAATATAAAGGGATACAAAACTAAATGTATTAAGTGATTATTAGTTTATATCTTTACACAATTACTTTGATAACGGCTCATCATTTAGTTCTACCTTTCAGCTGTTTCCTAAATTGTCTGATAAATAGTTCCTGGTTCATTTCACATCACTAAACACTTGCACCAAGTACTTACTATTGACTTCGCTGAGGACTGTTTGGCTACAGCTCGTAGTTGAAGATCTAAGACGGCCGAATCACTTTGCTTTGCGCATGGTTCATCTAAAACAGTTAATCCAATATTATCTTGTTTGCCATCTGGGCGTGGCACTTTTAGAAATGCATCTATATCACCAACAGCTGGTATAAAATCGGGAATAAATGGCTTTAATTTGTATTCAAGCTCAATCGTTTGAGGTGTATACCTGTTAAAAAAATCAACAATAAAATTATTCATTCAACAACGAGGAATAATTCAATAATCAATAAAAGTTAAAAAGAAAATTCCATGGAGATTACTATATGATTACTTGTGTGCGAGACATTCCAGAGGTAAGTCATACCATAATTATTATAGAATAATATTTAAGACAAAGAAAAGTGATATACTATATCTTTTTTATTTTGAATGTTATTATCGTTATAGTAATACCGCATTCTTACTCTCATACCGTCATAACTAAAATGAACGGAAATTGCTCTCGTGGAAGAACAACTATAACCAAGCCATCGATTATCAGATAAATAGGGCCCGGATATTTAAAAAAAAATGCATATGTAAATGCATATTTTGAAAGTTAGTGTATATTCGAAGAATATTCGCACATTTCTGCATATATTTGAAATCATTTTAATATTCTTAACGTCCTGAATCGGTACTTTTGTGTATATTGAATAACCATTAATCGTGTTTTTCCTGATCTCTGAGTAATGAATAGAGCAGAGTTTTCAAGCATCAAGATATCGATTTCATTTATAAAAGCGCTGCTAGAAAAAGTTTCTGCATATTACTACTAACATTGGCGCTAGTGTTCCGCTATTAATTTGGCAGAATAGACCCTTTTTATGTTTAAATTGTCTTTGATTGTTTGTTTAAGCTTAATCATTTATTTTTCACTGCAGTTTGACAGCTTGAAGAAATACAGTTCAGTTCAGTTAAGTTCAGAAACCGCTTTCCGGAATGTGTCAACAGCTGCTTCAGGCGTCACAAATCGCTCATCACGCATCTTATTTTTTATGTGTGGGAACAAAAAACACATATGTGGAACCTTTGTAGTGGTGAAGAATAATGCGACAATTTGATTTGTTTTACCCAATTCACTAATGGCCTCTGGCAAATATGCGCGTTTTATACGCTAATTTTACGTAGCGTCCTTTGAAAAAATATTCCGATTGTAGTTATAATTAATTTATGTAGGTTTTATGATTCTTTAAAGTTCTATTACTGCTTCTGACATACGTGAATGCACTTTTCGATTTATGTTTGTTTCTGCCACAAGATAATTTACATTGTTTAGAGTATAGTAGACCACACGCGTACAAGTAAGCTTATAATTTATAGAGCATTACACACTAAAACTGAAAATAAAGGCAATATTTGTAAGCTTTAACAAGTGGGTGAGCTTTTTCACTCTTTGTAAGTTGTTTAACAAGTGTTGTTTGTGTACTGTAACTTACTTTAATCAAAATTCCTTTATCCAGAAAATGTGAGTGTAATACCGCTTAATACGTTTCTTCGCGTTCAACAATACGAATTTACATGAAAATATGTACACATACCTTTGATGATTTCCATTATTACAAATCTACAATGGAGTTACATTATTTTCGATCGCTTCGCTGTAACTTCGTCAGCACGAAGCAGTCAAAAATATTACAGATTCTAATTGTGAAAAATTATAAAAGTCATATGTATGTAGAAACGTCCTGTGGTATTCAGTAGTAATTCCTAAAAATTTAATAATTACTATGTCTATAAAGAGGAATACTGAAACAATTAGCGTTTCTATCCCCTGTCCATCTAATGAAACGAGCGTAATCAGTAAGACTCTACACATGTAAATGATACCTACTTGGCAGCAAACTTTCTACATAATAAGATGTGTGATACTTAAGTAGATACCTTTATAAAATAACAGTTTTAGCACAAATCAATTAATTTGTAACTTTGACCCTCATATTACTAATTCGCTAGGGCATTCAGAATAAAAAAATACTACGATACTGTACACGCCTGTTTCTTTATCTTCACTTATTCTTATTTATAACTACTTACAACATAGAGTATTCATTGAAAATATTAAATGGAAGGAATAAGTTACTTTCTGAAAACTATTTTGTATGTTAAATACATTTTGTGATTAAATAAAAAAATTATTTAGAAAAAAAAATAGAGTATTTCGATTGTTTGTTTAATATATTTTCGTTTCACTCTCACAGATTTAAAATATGTAGGAAGCTGGTGTATTTACCATTTTAAAGGGTAATTTTTTATTGGGTTGACAACACTAATCACCTGGTATTGTTGTAAGATATGTGACCAGCTTTTCTTTCCCTTTATATTTCAGGCAATACGTTTGACTACTCTCCTAGTTTAAAAGTTATAAAAGATGAACACGATAAATTGAACACACTATATATACATACAGAGCGTTCAAAAAGTCTTTATACACCTGAATTGTCACATATTCAAAGCAACGAGAAAATTATTTTACTCAAAATTTTATGGCATAAAAGCACTATGTACAGGGAGTAGCATATACACACTCATTTTAACACACATTTTCACAGCAAATGTTGGAAATGTCTCCCATGAGCCTCCAAACATGCTTGCACACGTTTCTTCTTGTTCTCAAATACTCTCACAAGTTGTTCATGTGGAATGCTATGAGCAAAATCTCGAATAGCTGTTTCGAGTTCTTGTAGCGTGTGAGGGTTCCCTTTATAAACAGAATTCTTTGCATAACCCCAGAAGTAAAAACATTATCCAAAACATCGTCAGACTTGTCCATAACAAACCGTGTAAACCATTCACAATACTGCACTCGTTTTACACTATCGGGAGGAAGTAACTGTTGCACCGCTCTCGCCTTATACGGGATAAGACGCAGTTTCTTACGAACCGCCTTTTGTGCCGTACCAACACTTATTGCTTCTTCCTGGGCAAGTTTTCGAAGTGGTTTATGGGGACTACGTTGCATTGCATCCGATATGTGTAGCATTTTTCTTCATCGAGCACTGACGGTCTACCACTTTGATCATAGTCCATTACCGTTCCAATGTCTCTAAATTTATCGATCAGTGCCCTTACAGTGTGACGATTCGGAACAGGTGTATCCGGAAACCTAGCTGCAAACTTATCTTTGACTGTCTGTTTGTACTCACCTTGTTCACGGAACACATGTTCAACCAGGAATATTCGTTGTTCCAAAGTTAACACCACTGTTTCAGAGACCGCTAACTAGATACAACAATCACTTCAACGTCACTTTGCCGACTGGAATCTAAGAAAGGAACTTCACGCAAGGCGATAATATAGCAGTGTTGCAAACCTTCGCATAAAATTTTATTTCATGTGACTTTGAATGCGACTTTGACTTGCCACGATTCAGGTGTATAGAGACTTTTTGAACGCTCTGTATATATATTCTGAAGTGTAATAAAAGCCATTCTATAATTTGTCAATCGGTGAGATTTTTTGTAGTAGTGACGTCTCTGGTCACCAGTGCACGTGTGTCATACGGGAAAAAAAGGAAAATATACCATATACAGCTAAGATTCAATTTATTATCTGACCAGTGTTAACAAGAAATAGATGTTAATTTTGAGGGTAAAAAGGATAGTGTAGGTGGAGTTGGAAGAAAGAAAGAAAGAAAGAAAGAAAAAACAATTCAGTGAATAAAAGAGCCTTTACTTGAATGAATGTACAAAGGCTTTGAGCGCGTTTACTATATATTTTCAGGCTTCCAAACTGTGTTATGCATAAGGAAGAGAAGTCTTATATAGCGAAAAGTGACTTTTTGGAATTTATCCAGTGTCCCAAGAATAGGTTCGACCGCCATTCTTCATTCTCTATTCAAACAGGAAATGATAGAAATCAATCATTCTCGTTTTTAATTGTTGATCGCCGTAGAACAAAAACCGTAATAGATGTCAACAAGCGTTTTTTTTTTTTAAATCATACTAAGGTCCGAAATATAGATTCTTTCTTCCCTTGTCTCTCTACTAGAAATAGAAGTGGCAGAAATCTACTACCACTTCCGGTTTCAATATAATTTTCGTAGAGTAAGAGCAGTAGAGATCGCGAGAAATGGGTTTCAGATATGGATTCAGCGTCATAAAAATGAGGGCATCTCGATTTCTGTCCCTCTATTCAAACCGGAAGTGCTCAAAATTATGATTCTGATTTCAACACTGATTCGCCATAGTGAAAAAACGGTTTATACAATGAGAATGTGAATTCAGTAATCCTAAAAAAGATTTCATCTCCGACTCTATTGAAACTGGAAATTGTAGAAATCTACGACGTATTGCCACATCCGGTTTTAATATTGATTCCAATGTAGCAAAAATGGTAACAGGAGGCGATAAATGATGATATGGATTCAGGATTCCACGGATAGATTTCATCTCACCTCTTATCCTTCTACTCACTGGCGTCGTTAACTTTTTAAATCTAGGAGGGGGGGGGGCTCGGATGAATCAAAATCAAAATCCTCTTTCGGACAAAAGTTATATATACACATACTAATACAGTTTCTTTAAATATAGTTGACTAAAATCTGGGGGGACGTGTCCCCCGAGCCCCCGCTTTCGTCGCTCGTGTTCTACTGAAACCAGAAGTAGTAAGGACGTCAATTTCCGGTTTCAATATTGATCTACATAGTAATAACTGAAGAATAGCGAGAAACTATTTCTAACATGGATTTACGTAGCATCCAAAGAACATGTTCCATATATATATATATATATATATGTGTGTGTGTGTGTGTGTGTGTTCTAAAATTGGCGCCCACAGACAACAGAGCGCTATTCTACAAGTCAAAATAAAGACAAAATGCTACATAACGAAATAACCTAAATACCCTCCGGGGCCTCCTTCAACCGCTATGGGAAATCGGAAATTCACTATGTGGCAACGTCGCAAATTAAGTTGGAATTATTAGCATTGTTCTAGGAATCAATCAAATACTTACATCGATTGTTACGCTAATAGGCGGTTCTAGTGTTTACATCTATCGAATTTAATTGCTATCTAGAGAGAATTAATGTAACTATTTAATGAATTGGTAGATTTACTCTATGTTTTTTTATCTGCGATGTTGCCACATAGTGCAATTCGCGTCCTCATACGAGGACCCGAAAGGTATACAAGGTATACAATTATATATATTTTTGCCTTATTTTGACTTGTAGAATAGTGTTCTGTAGTCCGTGAACGCCATTTTTAGAACAACCGATACATAACAGAATTCTGTAGTCCTATTTCAGTAACCAGAACTCGGAATCAACGAAACTCACTTGTTCATTTAAAATTGTTAATACGATATTGTAATTTCTTTTATTACAATTCAACTTTAAATACAGAAAAGTTACTTTTTGAACAGCTATAATAAAACCACACATATATGCTATGCAACTCACCGTGTGATAAACTGGAATAAATCTTTAATTTCTGTAGATACTGGTAAATGTTCATACTCAGCTGGATCATACGTTCTGAAATTAAAAATATTGCAATTAAAGTCACTCTCTTTGCAATAAGAAATACACATAATAAGAATCGATACTAAAATGGTTACCACAAATACTCCGAAGATGGGTTATTTCTTCACATCTCGTGTTTTCAATTAATGCTAAATATTACATAAACCATGTTCCTATAAAGAGACTTGGCTATGTAACCGATATAGAGAAAAATAAAATAAATTCGTTTTTCACATTGGAACATTGAATTGTCTGTAAAATTTATGGGCATTTCGAGATATATTGTAAATTAATTATGTATTTAAAACTCCCTGCATTGCATACAAATTAAAATAAATTGAGTCCAAATTCGTATTCTTCCTAGTACATAGAGATAAACTTACTCTACACACGGCAATACACTGTGATTAAGGGGTTTTGATTAAATTTGTCTTCATTGGCAAAGATACGGTGGGCAATGTCGCCCGCTCCCCAAAGCATCACCCAACTAGTCCATCTTTCACTAGCCCTAAACTAGTCCACCCTGGAAGAGAGGTACTACACTACTACAAGAGAGAAAAAAATGTACCATCTTCATTCAGAAATAAGGACATGACCATATCTTGGGGCATACCAAGGTTTGTTTCCGCAGTTAAGGTAGGATGAGAAGGCCAATGACTTTGGTGTCACAATAAACCATAACTTTTCATCATATTGCATTTTGGAAGGGTCCGTACAATAGGGATTCGTATAACCCAAAGGCCGCATAAGTTTGGCGGTTGACTTCACTAGTGAAAAATTGTTCACTTTTCGGTGAAAAATATGTCACGGAATAGTCAAGAAACTGAAGCTGTATCCATCCATAAAATTGCACTCATCTATCCAAATCATCCTTACTGAAGTGATGCAAGAGTTACAACTTGAAGGATGTCACTTGTTACGCTGCATAACGCAAATAACATTGATTTACTTGACCGCCCACACTTTGCAGATGATTGGTGGGAGAGTATTTTGTTACTTAAGTATCGTTTACAACACCATGTCGACGCTGTCTCATATGTTTGGTTTTTAGCTCATTGGCTGACCCAACATTTCATGTCTTCTTAAATTTCGCTATTAGTTGATTAAATATCATATGAAATTGTACGGATGCTCTCTTTGCAATACTCTGTGGCCTTCCTGCAACTACCAGACCTTATCCGGAGGATTAGATAATCTCTATGCGTTAATCCTTCGTCAGCGTCATTATGTCTCTCTAGCTGACACAATAGAATATAATAATTTCCTACGTATGGCAACTTTTGAATCGCCCTGTATTTTAAATAAGGTTATACTATGAATTACATAATCTAAAAAACGAAATAAAACTTAATCATTAATTACTTAAAAGTTTAGTGAGAAAGATAGGCATATTGCGGCACACAGAGACAACATCTTCTTATCCATACAACCAAGTTTCTCCAATGAGAGATATTACGTGCTTGTGCTACGAGAAAATGGTACTTTTCCAAGTCAACTGTGCACCAAAGTTTTAAAGAAATATTGTACTGTGGTTCCAAAAATTTTGAGAAACACTGTTGCAGATACCAGCAAAATCAGTATTTATTATTTGGATTTCTGTATATAAATAAGGGAGAAAACTTACGGATTCAATATTACAATAAATTTATATATATATATATATTACTAGCTAAACCTGCGCTCTCTACACAGCGCATCATTCGCATATGTGCATGAATCTCCTTGCCATTCCTCCACATCTGTAGGCCTACATGTCCCTTTACAAAAGTTAAAGACGTCGTAATAAAAATCGGCAAATCATACTATAAAGGGGAGATTTTTTCGATTATTTTTTCAATATCTCGGACCGTTTGTAAGATTTGAGCCTACTTCCGGTTGAAGTTTCTAATTCACGTATGACAAGTGTATTCTTTCTTCTTGCATGCAGTATGTAATAAGCAAATACATTACATACACAATTAATTATAATGTTAGTTATATATGGTGTTCATTGGGCAAAATACTCCAAACAATAAATGTTCAACTTAGACTGGAGAAATGGTTACCCTTCGTTTTTTATTATAATTTGGCCATAAAATAAACGCACGAGATATGCAACCCCTGTATACAATTATGTGGTGTTGGAATGTATAACGCGTAGGATATGATTTTTTTTTTTTAATTTCAACACTTCCAGTGTACCCGTAAAAATGTAATAAAGAAATAATGGTCGTGTTTTATAAATATTCAATTAGAACTGGACAATCTACGCAAAATTTGCAATCGATCAGTGAAAACGTCATATTTCTAGAGCCTGTAGTTTCCGAGTTCTCATTGTTGAAAGGATTGACCACAAACATATAAACGTCCACAAACGTATAGTTTACAAGAACTCCAAAGATGGCAGCACAATTCATTTGCTTTGATTTTGGAGAAGACTTATTAAAATACAAAGGCTTTGAACAATAGTTTAGAAAAATAAACTTTGTGAAAAAAAAATCTATTTAAATAATTTATTTAAAGTACACATACTTTAAAATATTTGTCTTTTTTAAACGTGAAATCACAAATAACCGTAAATCAAAGGCTTGAAATCAAAAGTTACAGGTTGAAGCTCAAGCCCTATTACTGCTATTGTAGCATTTTAATATATATATATTAGTTCATGGGAATATCAAATGACATTAAGCATTGTAAAACTAATGAATACTTAAGAGCTCAATCGTTGTTCTCGACTTTGTTTGTTTGTAGTTTAGCGTCCTTTTCAACACTGAAGCTATGAGACATGCATCTATAATTTAAGATCAAATTCGGACTGTAAAAACGCGTTCAAACTTTTTAATGATCTCTCACCGGCAATCAAATCCGGGACCACATGCATTAAAGGCGCATGTGATAGCCACTATATCAATGGTGAGGGCTTCCCGCTTTTCGATGCGGAAGACTTCGATTTCATTAGCCGTGGAAATGTGTGAGATTTGGACTCCACGTTTAACTTACCTCCGCTTCCATATAGCTTTATGTGAAAGAGATCTTAACTAAAACAAACAATGTACAAGTATTTCTGACATGTTTTTATAACTAACTCTCATTCATTATTCATCCATTGACTTCTTATTGTACCAACCCTTCAACAGTAGCTGCTTGCACATCATCATCATCGTCGTCGTCATCGTCATCATCATCTTCACTATTTTCAGACTGATCGGATGCATCGTGTTCAAGACTTTTGCTCAGTTGAGATTTATGTCCTTGTAAAGTTGCTCCGTTGCCTGACGGTCCTGCCACCTTTAAAAATAATAAGCTTTTTTTAACACTGTTAAAGCAATATTCCTGAAAATTATTACTAACTTCCAAGTACTGTTCAACAAGTTAATTATATTCAGAGTTGATTCAAAAGTTGTATGAATTTACTATACGTTTTAATGTTGCGTAAACAATGAACTTCTTAATCCTCAACCTTTTTGTACGTTACAGTTACACTGCATTTTATATTTTCATTTCGTGTCCCTAGCCAAGCATTACATACTCATCACTTAACTCTATGACAAATAAAAACCCACATTATGTGAATGGTGTTCTTCTAGTGTATGTTCTTCATTTACTTCGTATTTTTTTTTTTTTTTTTTTTTTTTAACTCTCCAGGTTTGAAGGCCTCTCAATGCAGACGATGACAGTGGAATAAAAAGACTTTTTGGGAAAATAATGAAATTTTTTTATCTATTTATTTTATTTTTATATTTTATTTTATTCGTTTTTCTATTGTATTTTCCTCAATGCTGCCACTTTTCCTTTCTTAAGGTACATTCTACAATTATATGGTATCCTAAGGTACATCTATATATATATATATATATATATATATATATATATATATATATATATATATATATATATATAATAAAATGGTATCCACATGTTCGAGATAGAATCTTTGAGAATAACATAAAATAACTTTTCTCCTGGAATTTTAAAGAATTCTATAAATGTACATTGTTTGGCCTATACTTATATACACTGTGATTGTAGTTCCTGAAATATGTGATTAAATGAAGTTTTTACTTTATTTATTATTTTAGTTTAACGTTCCACAATTAATCAATGAGGCTATGGAAAACAGTGATGATGAGATGGATGATAATAGTGGAATGACGAAAGTGAGACGAAGCGGAACGCCGAGAAAAACCACGCACACGGTGTTTGTCCATCATTAAATCCACTTAGTAGGAGCTGGAATAGAACTAGGGACCCTCACGCACCAGAGGTAAACGCACTATCACTACGACAACGCGGACCCAACTTAAGTTTTAGTTGATACTTAAATGGTAAATGAAAATTCCGAGGAACCATTAAATTTTTTGTACAGTTATTATGTAGACATTATTTATTACTTTTACCGAAGTTTTTTTTGTCATTGTGGATTATTGCAATAGTTCTACAAACTATCTGGTGGAACTAGAGAATTCACTTCCGCACTCATCATTCGCCTTTATCTTTCGAACCAAATAACTAATTTTCCTTCATTTGAATTTTTTTTTTCATTTTCTCTTCTTACTTTTTTTATATATATATATATAATGGGAAAAGTGAGTTGAAACGAATATTATTTTTTCATTCAAACTTAAATTTTGAAAGAAGTCCCATATTTCCCTGGCAAAAAGGCCGTGAATATATATTTTTAAACACATCTCTAATGCAAATGGAGACTACAAAGAACTGCTTTTTCCGCGATTTCCATAAAATGAGTTAAAGAAATCTGAATCAAGATAAATAATCGAAGATTACATCTAATTTTTTCCAAACTGACACATTATTACCAGTTTCTTATATTCTGTTAAGTCTTATATTACAAGACTTATTTTCTACCAATAACAATGTTGCACCAATATATAAGACTGTTGAAGAACTATAACTAACTAACTAACTCCATGGCCTATGGAACCCGGAGGTTCAATGCCGCGTTCACAAAAGCTCTCCACTGACTTCTAACCCTTAGCTAACTGCATCCAGTTTCTACTTTGTATTACAATCTCTGCGAGATCCAACTTAATATTGTCCTCCCATTTGCGCCTAGGTCTTCCTAATGGTCGTTTTCCGATTGGTCTGCCAGTCAAGACTTTGAAAGCGTTTCTACTTTCTTCCATTCTAGCTACATGACCCGCCCACCTAAGCCTCCTAGACTTGACGACCCCAACAATGTTGGGTAAACCGTATAAATTATGTATTTCCTCATTATGAAGGTTTCGCCATTCCCCATTCCCGTTCCTCTTGGGTCCGAATATTTGTCTCAGTATCTTGTTGTCAAATACTTTCAGTCTATGTTCTTCCCTCAGAGTAAGCGACTATGTTTCGCAACCATGGTTACACTAATTAAAATATTTATCCCCGGTGCACAGGATGACAGGTTTGATTTCAGTTTACACGTTCTTTGTGATGGACGAACACCTTCACCTTGAAGGGTATATTTTAAAGTTCTTCCTGCCTTTCGTTTTGTCATTGTATCACATATTTTATAATTCTCTTGCATTAGTTCTTAGGGATGTCACTATAACACGCTAAACTACAGATTGAATTTCATACGCATTAAGTCAGGTGTTTCTGTTCATTAGTGTTTACAATTTTACAATTTACACAGTTTGGACTTGGATTTTGAACAATCTACCTCTTGAAGTCTGTACGGATTATAAGACATGTAATATTTGTTAAATGAATTAAACATTTAAATCATCCTCTGAAAGCAAATCAGAAATTCGCTGAACACTTTTAAATCAATAAATGACGGAACATTCATAAAATAGAATAACATGTTCATTATAAAATAAAGTCTTTGCTTACTTTACTTGGCTCAGGTTCATCATAATCATCATCACTTTTGCCATCACTCATTGCAACTGTTGGATTTTCTGGAAATTTGTACAAATCTCGTGCCTTACTACTGCTTGGTGGCGGACTCTTCACTTCCTCTGCGTCAGGCACATCTATACTCTCATCATAAAGAATTGGTGGAGATCCTAAATCCTACACAAGAAACAAAATATGTTCATGACTACCAATATTATATCGTTTTTGGTTTTAAATTACTACAGACAAAAGTGTCAGTTTAAATGTAGATTATAATTATTGTGTCTACCTAAGAATAATATCCTACTAGAAATGCAGGAAATTGATAAAGTTTAAAATCAATTCGTTGGTTTCAGAATTTAAAAGATATGCACCTAAATTGTACGTGCAACTGTGTAACAACTCCCCTGTATTGAATGCTCAGATGACTAAGTCAAAAGGGACGTCTTACTACGAACTTAATACCAAATAACAAGGTTAAAACAAAATCTTATCGCAAACTATTTAATAATTAAATGAAATTATAAAGCAAAATTAGAATATGATACTCGAAACCTTTCGGTTACTCCTAATATAGATATTGCTGAAGAGCCAAAGCTGGTATCGAACTCGTGATTCACAGATGACATTGCATTCAAGCAGAAAGGCAACGAGACTTGCAATCTGTAATGTTCAGAAGAACGCGTTCCTTACTCTTCTGGAACTTCGTTAAGTTTTCGTTCAATTCGTCACTACCCGATAAGGAAACATAATTTCGTATTTAAAATTTGGTTTGTGTGTTTTCCCTATCCCCTTCAATGAAGGAAAAAGAAAAAAAAAGTAATGTGATAAAAGGTGATAAATATAACTAACCATCGTTCTTCACAACGGACTAATTTACGACTGAAGAGGAAGCTGAAGACAGAACCCCACATGGAAAACTAAAAACGAAATATCCACACGATATTCAACGAGGGGATGCACACGTTTGGTCGTTATTTCTGTCTGTATGTGATACGATAATTGGAGGGAGTAAATGTTATACGCTCACCATTGAGTATCCTATCATTATGTGTATGATATTCTAGTATTATGTGCATAGGAATTTCTGCAAATTTTCATTGTCGGTAACTTTGACTGTGCGTTGGCCTTTAAATGTATTGTTGCTATCGTTACCATTGCAACGAGAGTGCTTGTACATTAAGAGTTCTATGTTATGTTGTAGGCGCACTGCTGATTAACTGTTGAGAATGTATCCTTGTTATCGTACTATTATATGGAGTATTATACTGAGAACTTTCTGGCACTTTTCACTTGTGATAACTTTAATTTTGTTGTGGCCTCTAAAGATTATCATGGCAACAAGAGTTGGTCAGTTATCAACGAATGATATGTAAGTCAATATATAATTTATTCCTTCGATAGTGGCACATTCTGCTTGTTTTGTAAATCATACAAGAGTTATTGGCTTGAGGATTAAATCAAATCGGGAGACAGGATAAAATTTAAAAACCGTGACAAACGAGAGTTCCCGCATAATATAGGAAAGTTGACAACCTAGCTTATATCAAAGGGAAATACATTTATATAAATTTTAGTGAAATTTTAATAATAGTAATGGTAAATATTTATTTAAAGATTTAGTAATAAACATAACTGTACTGTCTATAGCGTTATCACAAACCATACACGTAACATTAGATTACTACAAGAACTTACCGAATGTATCAGGGCAGCTAGTTTTAAAATCATAACTTTTATATATGCGTTCAATTTGCTTTACGAACATTCTAGCACATCCTAACGTATTTTAAAATTTCTAAAATTTTCTAGAATTTTTTTTTTTTTTTAATTCTAGTCTTAAACCACTGAAAATAAACAATAAGAGGAATATTTTCTTCCAGAACATTATGGAATGTGCTAGAATATTATAGAATGTTTTGGCACACTACAATGCTTAAGTACATCCTTCATTTATAGAAATTTCTATAGTATTATTATAAAAAGATTGTATAATATCCTAGAACAATTTCAAAATATTCTAATTTTATCAATGATGACTTTCCAAACCTTCTGAGGAGGCCTTTTATTTATTAAGACACAAAGTACTACAATTAAACTATATGGCTTCTAAAACTTGAACTGTGTTTTTTTTTTTTTTTCCCAGCCGTAGTAAGAAAAATGAGATTGGAGGAGGTACAATTCAGATCACCCCCCCCCCTCCTCTGAACACACCGAAAAATTGCATCTACGAAATTCTGACCATTGGATCCAGCTGGACATTGGCAACTTGGTTTAATTCACGTATCAATATCATACACGAGAATGATGCTTCGAAATTTTGATTGAGTTGGAGCATTCACAACGTAGTTATGGCGTGTTAAATATGGGCTTCCTGAATTGCGCACTTTTTTTTTTTTTTTTTTTTTGAATAACTTTCAAAAGTTGTACCTACATTGACATATGCTTAAGTGCTAATCAGTATCATATTCTGAATCAGCGTCAAGAGTTGTCTAAATACCTTAAAAAATACTAGGCAAGCTTGGCAACTTTTCACTTCCTAGGTTTGCAAAGGTAAGTGTGCTCTTTCTGAGAGGCCATATTAATGCAACCAAAGAAGGTTTTAAACTGAAATTTGGCACATAATCCTCACAGATAATATAGAACTTCCCATCAAATTTCATTAACTTTGGAAATGATCGAGCTAGGACTATTTCACGCAAGTATATCTTTTCAAATGCAAAGTATGGTTACGTAGCTAATCTATTGCAACAAAAACGGATTACATTGGGCTTACACCTTTACTTTCTACTATGTGGTCGAAACTATGTTGCCTTGCGTTGCAAAAATAAGTTGTAAAGAGAGATCGAGATGACTTGTAGAATAATTTTTTTTGTATATTTCTGGTGAAGGTCTTACACTTGATCAATATAGTTTTCAGTGCAAAATGGCATACAGATTTAAGAATACGGGTCAAATTGATACAATTTTCAAACTCATATTTCTTCGTAGAAATAATATCCTAATGCCATACACACGCCAATTACTCCACTTGGCATAGGTATAGGAGCGCCACCAGAAACAATTGTTCAAAAATTATAATCACTTCTACGCTCTTTTCTTGGTGTCCACTGACTCCAAACGGGATTATAATATGCCTGTGAAGTTACATACCAGAAAAGCCTTAAGTGCGAAATGCACTCATCAATCTGTACTAAGCAGTCACTAAAGCTAGCAACTGTTTTGGATACAGGTCAAGCTGGAGGGCCCGCGGGTGTGCATTCGTTGCGAATAAGGGAGTTAGCGACGGTGAGTATGAGCGTAAATATACAGATGTGCAAAAAGCACGCAACAACTTATGCTAGGTGGACACTACTATGCAACTGCACTGTAACTGCATACTAACGAAAGAAGGAAGTTGTTTACGGTTGGCACCTTGGGTAAACTGCTGTATCGCCGGGTCAATTTTTGAAAATTTACCGGATAAATTGGAGATTTGATTTTGGTTTATGAGCAAGAGTGAGTGAAAGTGAGAGAGGGGAATAGTTGCAGTTAAGAAAATACTTGTTGTTGTTGTTTATGTTGTAAGTGGCACTATATGTGGAGGTGGAAGGAACTAATTGGCAGACACTTGTTATGATTTATGGGAAAGGCAGTGTGGAAGTGATGCGTAAATGACAAGATTGTCGCATATCGTGTTTGAGTTTTATCGAGTTGTACAAAAATAAGGACGTCAGTTGTTAAAATTGTGTGAAAAATACAGTCTACTAAACAGGCGAACAATTTGTTGAAACGAATTGAAACTACAGAAAAGTAGAGGAATATCTAACCAAACCTAATCTAATCTAATTTAGTACATTTTGGTACTTTTTTTTGGATGGATTCCCCAAAGCTGTGCAACACATAAGCCATGCATTTTATGACGTATATCCACCGCCGCTGACGCGCCTGTTTCCTACGCACGCACCACCTCGCTGCCGCTCGGGCTCCCTTGCTGCGCTTCTGGCTTGACGCAGTTAGATAGCATTCGTTTTTCAGTGGCTCCCTAGCACAAAAGTTGGTTCGTTTTATGCCATACGTCCATGTATTCCGTACAATAATCACTACCACGTGAACCTGGGTTACAATCTAGTATTTTGGGGGAGACACTAAATAATATTCATTTTCATGTGATCAGGCGATACAACAGTAATTCCCAGATTATTTTACCTGCACGTAAAAAAAAAAAAAAAAAAAAAAAAAAAAACAGAGAGGGGCCAAAACTAGGTAGAAAAATAATAATGTTTACAGGAGAATCAGTTTATGTTATGGAAGGCTAATTGAAATAATAAAACTAACCTAACCCAACCAAAACTAGGCAATAGGCTATTTAAAAAATATTTTTTCTAAAAAAAAAAAAAGAAAAAGAAAAAATCCTGCTCAGGCTGACTGCACAAATTCTTGGGCGCTGCGACTAATATGGGCCTCTACATACCGAGAAGCTTAAGGAAAGACATAAGTTATATTGACATGACAAACCTAACCTAACCTTACCTAACCAAAATCAATTAATTTTAAAAAGAAAAACTATATTGAAAAAAAAATGTTGCCCCCTCGGGCCGACATATACAAAAAGCTGTATTCTTAACCTGCATTTAAAATGCTCTTTCGACTATTTCTAAAGCTTTCTTAAATAAATAATCGCTTATTCAATCACAGACGATACAATATTCAATACACATATCTAAATAAAGAATGTCTTCAAAAATAAATATTTATTCTTATGTTGCTTTAAGTTCCTCAGTACTATCTTGTGCATTTTGCGTTCAATCAACTTATATGTAATTATAAACTTTAAGTTACGATTAGTAGAATCTATCCAAAATTGCATATATAGTTGATAGGGTATACCCCACCTTAACAGGTGATGAGCCACCACTTTTTGGTGATGATGTCATATTTGTAACAAACAATATTATAGCGGCTCACTGGAACAAAACACTATCACCAATAATACTGACAAAAATCGATATTCGCTAGTTTTCACGCAATATGGTTTACCATAACAACCATTATATGTAAACAAACAAATAACATACCTCATTTCTATAGCAACTATTTTCCGTTTGCCTCTTGTTCACATTCCAGAGAAACAGTAGTACCAAGTAGATTTCTATTTAAAGACAAATCTTGGCTCTTGAAGCTTTACTTACGACGCAAAAGTTAAGGCATATGTTTGGATTGCTTTTCGGGGACATTTATTTACCAACGCTGAAGATTTCATAGGTGGCCCAGCGAAAAATTTTCCTTCTGGAGCTACCAAATGTGTGCAGGTTTACTTTTAGCACACCATTAGAAATAATTATTGAAAAATAATTCTTTCATGAATTTCCTTCTTGACGTCTCTAGCGTTATAAGACATGTAGATATCTCACTTGGCATTGATAAAATTCATGGAGGACATCAGATGTAATTGTTGAAAATTTCTATTCTTGTACGATTTGCATATTCATGCGGCTTCCGGATGTGTAGCATAAATACTACTGTGAAAACACAATCTAACCTGTGCTAGATGCCCACTGAAAAGCACGAATGCTATCTAACAAAGTCAGGGAAAAGCCAAGCTGATGGGCCCGCACGAGATGCGTACGAAGGTGGGTATAGGTGTAAGCGAGGGTAATAAAAAGAATTAAGTTATGGCAATGATACGGCCCTATGCGTAAACGTCGCCAACACGTAGTGGCACACTTGCCGGTAAATGACGATCTTCGATATAGCGACGCGTCGATGGATTGCCGCTGGCACTGGCAGGAGCGTGTCATCGAGTCGAAACAGATATCTAGAGTCGGAGTGTTGAAGTTACCACCGCGTAGCAGCGAGGACTTAATTTTCATCCGTGCTCCTTCGATTCGTTGTGGAAAATCGCGAGCTATCGCCAGTCATGCTTACTTGCAGTTATTATATATATATATATATATATATATATATATATATATATATATATATATATATATATATATATATATATATATATAGATAGATAGATAGATATAGATATAGATATAGATATATTCCCTGATGAATTGTGCCTAAAGTGAGCTCCGGGGTCAAGAGTAACCTCTGCCTCTACATCATGAAGTGAAAAATCTTGAGTGCGTATAATTGTATGAATTTAGATGGCAATTGTTGCCGATCATTAGAAAGTGAATATGAAACTATGAAATAAAGTAAATACACGCGCGTCATTTAGATATAAAAATACACGTCGAACGCATTTTATCTGATCCCAAATGGTTATCGTCAAATATACGCGGTTAAAGAAGCTTTCTGATTGACCAAATTGAAAAGACCTCAATGATTTATCCCTCAAGAGGGTAGGTTTTCTTTATCGCCTCCGTGGCGAAGTCTGAGGAACGTGCGCGTAGTAATCATAAGGTTGGTGGTTCGCGCCCACCCGGGAGAATTTTTTTCAGTGTTTTATAGACTCATCTGAATATAAACAATTCACACACATATATAAACAATTCACACATTTAAAATATTTTCGGGAATTAATTTTTGTGGTTCATTGGCGTTTCGTCGCGTTTCTGCCACTGGTGGACCGCAGGTGATATAATTTTCAAAACAGAAGTGAGGTCGCTGCGGGGCCGCCAATTTTTGGCGAGAAGTCGCTAGTTGCCCATCGGTGGTCCTTCTACATAAAATACAGCTTCTGTACCCTGTGCAGAAAGAAACGTAGCCCATGGTAAATATCATCTAGTTTCATCTTTCACATACACTCACTTATTTTATCCGTTGTAAAGCAGTTGTAATGATTTTACACTAGTAATCCTACACTTATAAACGTAAAATATAGCTATGTTATTTTGTAACTAATTCTGTCAGCTGTAGAAATTTGCTTCTCATAAAAATGTCTTTTCGTGAAAAATATTGAACTTTACATGTAAATCTTCCAAAATATGGTGTACCAGAACTACATCAGCATCAGAAAATTTCCCCATGAGAAATGTCTGTTTGTGCTGAGTGTGGGTTATCAGTATTTACGCAGTATTATTTTAACCCATTCTCCTTTAATCATCACTATTGTAAAGTATCCAAAATCCTTACATGTATTTTGTAAATTTATTTTGCTTCGTGTAAAACAAAAAAGAAATATTCAAACTGTTTAAAAAAATAAAAACAAATAACGTAGGCATTAAACCACAAGTATAAATAGTTTTCCTATACAAAAATAACGAAGTAAAACATTTCATAAGGAGACCTGATCTAAGGTCTACGCTACAACCAAAAAGCATCTAAATCCCGAAAAGGGGTTGTGCTGGTTGAAAACAAAAAGTAAACTAAACAGTTGTAATTAAAATCACATAGTAAAAAAAAAAAACATCAATTAAAAATTATCAAAACTAAACTACCTGTAAGTATTACATCTATTTACAATGTTGGATAATCATAATAATTAAGTTTCTGTGCCATTACAATTTAATAAATTTTTATAGTTAAAACCATTTCAAGTTCTAATAGCTTATAGTATAATATCAAAAATATCCCAAAAATTAATTATTTCATTTCTTATCCTAAAATAATTAATTAAATTCATACTTAAGTTTTCTAAATACACCTACCCTCAAGTAAAAAAAGTTTCTAAAATACTAAATCATTCCAGTTAAAAATTTGTAACACACATTACTATTTACAACATAAAAGTGAGGGGGAACACGGATGGACGCTCTTATCCCACTTCCAAAAATATATATGGCGCTCCGCACTTCCTAAAATAATACAATGTGCAAAGATAGGCAAGGGGAACGGCGTGACGCCATGCTTCCCCCTACCTTTTCAGATCAATTTTTACCTATATATATATATATATATATATATATATATATATATATATATATATATATATATATATATCGTAATCCTAATACGGACAGGACACCTTTAATTTAACAGGGAAGTGACATGACATAACTACACTGAGTTTACATTCATATGAAGTACAATATATATCCTAATCCTAACTATATATAAAACTACATGAACTGACATAAAATAACGGGTTCTCCCGGTTGACGTGAAAAGCTGAAATTTGGGATAATTGTAGCTTTCCGGAACTAACTCACAGGAAAATTTAACAACTGTCAAGAAATAAAATTTGGGAAATATTCTCTATGACTGGAATGTATACTTCTGCAAATTTATTTGGCTTTACTTGTCATCTTTTATGGTTAAAATTATCAAAGAATAAACTAATTGTCGCATTATCTACACGTAATTGGTTTTTGTCGTAATTTATCTTCTTTGGTGAAACTTTATTGCATGATATGATTTTAGGAATAGAATAATAGGTCAGTTCTCTTTTACCGAACATGAGGGACTTCGATACACTACTCTTAAATTTTAAGTAGAGTACATAGAAACATTCCTTAAATTTCCAATTTTAAAAAAGTAAAAACTCCAAAAGTGCGGTCTTCATGTTCTTCATGTTTGGACATCATTTTGAAAGTCCCACTAGGTGTAAATGGAACGTAACGCCATGTGTTCTCCTTTTCGATCATCTGTTGTATTGTAGCTCAATTACCATCTTATTAAAAATACACCTTCCAAAGAAAATAATATTTTTGTCCTCTCGCCTGTAAATCTACAAAAAATGGAGCTACGTTCCTCTGTTTCTCATGCGACGAAATGTTCTCTAGGATACAGATACGTAATTTTCTAAATTTAGTTTGTTCATCTTTTATCCTTCTACTGATAAAAAATGCCCCAAAAAAATATAAGTAAGGAACACGAGAAACTTTGAATTTTGGCTAGAAATCAGAATTAGCTTAGGTGGAATTTTGAATGTGGTGCACAATGTCTACTAAGATGAGGCTTCACTACAACATAAAATCTTATAGATGAGGACATTAATTTCTTCTGTTGAATAGGAAATGGGTATAATGGAAATACCTCTGGAAATTTCGGAAAGTATACGTTGGTCCTTAAACTTTGGAAATTGTCAAAACTAAAATTTGGCAAGTGATCTCTGTTATTAAGGTATTTGTTTCTGTAAATTTGATTTGTTTCTGCTTCCTTTTATGGATAAAAATATTTTACAAATTCTAATTTGTGTGGTTTGTGACCTAATTTATCCTCTAAGATGTAGTTTTATTGTAACATATGGTCATGTGAACAAATACATTGTCTAATTTTGTTTCATTAGACATGTGTACCTTGAGGCGCTATTCTTAAATTTTAGTAGGGGGATTTATCAAGAGGAAAACTTGGTGATTATTCTCTGCGACTTTAATATATATATTGGTAAGTCATGCTCTTCCTCTTTGATTCCTTGCATAGGTAAAACATTACCAATAATTTAAATTTGGGGGATTTTGACCTCATCTAAGATGTAAGAGACTTTATTATATCATATAATTATATGGACAAGTAGTCTAAGGTTATTGCCGACAATTTATCTTTTATGAAATCTGATTGGTTGTTACTTGCTTCCAACTCCTAATTTTGTTTTTGAGATCTGATAGGTAATTATTGTAACCTGTTGATATACAAAAACAATTTTATACGTTGAACCTTAGAATTGTAGTTACAACCCAAAATGTAAATTCATTGGTGTATAAATTCAGAACTTCGAACCTGATAGGTAATTATTGAAACCGATTGATATGAAACAATAAAAATTTCACACTTTGAGCTTTAGTTATAATAAATAGTTTAAGGTCATTAGTGGAAAGTTATTCAATCTGATTAGCTGATCACTTCCAAATCTTTGTTTAAATCTTTCCAAAATATATTTTAATAATTTTTCGATCACTGTTTCAAAACTTTTTAGTTTGAAAATTTTTGAACTTTAGTATTGTAGTTACTACTCATTGTTATAGTCTAAGACCATTGGGGAACATTTTATGACTTGAATTATGATAGGTAATTATTAAAACTTATGCAGCAATTTCACACTTTGAACCTTAGAGTTTATAGTTATGTCTCATAGTCTAAGATCGTAGATGTAGAATAGTTGTAATTGAAAACCTTTATAAATCAAATTGTTGAAAATTGAATAAAGTTTCACGGTTAACCGTGAAACGCTTTATTATCACAATATTTCTGCTTGTCAATATTTGTTTTTGTTAAAGAATGTAGTGGAACTTTTAAACTGAAAGTTTTTGTAATTCCTGATAAATAATTATTAAATCTGATTAATATGCAACAATAATTTTACTTTAATTACAACTCATAGTCGACGGCCATTGGTGGAAAATTATTCTTGGTGCAATCTGATCGGCTGATCACTTTCAAGGCTTTGTTTAAAATTTTTCAAATTGTTTTTGAAAAGTTTTGCTTAAAAGTTTTAGTGATATTTTTGGCAACTGATTGAATTTTCTAAATTTTTGATTTGAAATCTCTTTAACCTTAGGATTGTAGTTGTGACTTATAGTCTGTCATTCACGAATATTTTTAGAACTTGAAACCTGATAGTTAATGATTAAAACTGATTGATGTGCCTTGAAAGTGAAAATTTTACACTTTTAACGTTAGTCACAACTTATAATCTAAGTCATTAAAGCTATTCTTAACCCTTGTGTATTAGCGTAAAGAATGTAGCATAGGAGACACGGTGGGGTCCCTTTGAGACTCCAATTAAATATAAGTAATTATTAGTGTTCTGCACAGAAACTCTATACAGGTACATTTCAAAACAATATTTTATGGCATTGCACTCCAACTCAGACACCTTTGACACCACTAATATCATCGTCATCAGAAATAAAGAACAAATACTTTACGACCTCGTCACCAGATGACATGCACAACTACAGCCCAGAATAGTCAAATTATGTTATTTTATTTGTGTTGTTGGTGAAGGTAACGGGCTTTAGCCCTTTGAAACTAAGAAGCTAAGCACTTTGTTATTCACAAACTATTGAAAAATATAAGCAGCTGTTTAAAATAGGCTTCAAGATATCTAGTGCTTCAAACTGTAACTTTAAGAAAGAGAGAGACAAGGTCACAAACAATGTAGGGTAATACACGAAAACTTATTTTCTTACTACACACCAAACTTACTTTATTTTGTCAATAATGAAGTAATTTTCTGGAACAATTTCTGAAGTAGTTAGTTCTGCCTGCTTTTGAGCATTATGTAAATTACTAATTTTGCTCGTTTGGTAAGAAAAAAAGAAAGAAAATGTGATTACTTATATGAGTATTACCTGGGGTCCTTTTATAACCCCAATAATAAAAACATTTTTTTACATAATAGAAAGACAATGGCAAACGATAGCTTGTGTTCAATATATTAAACATACATTCTGGATAAAATACAAGAACAAACTTTTAAATACTCGCGTTCTCTTAAGAGATGTACTACATTAAATACTCAGGGGTCCCAAAAAGAACGTATGGTAGTACACAAAGGTTAATGCAATTTAATTGGTTGATTACTTTCAAATTTTAATTTTCTTTTTTTAAATTTTTGAAATGTTTTGTTTAAGATTTTTCCATCATGCTTTTAAGAGGTTTTAGTTTGACATTTTTTGAACCTTAAGATTGTAATTACGGTTCATAGTCTAGAATCATTGGTGAAAGAATTTTAGGACATCAAACCTGATGATTAATTATTAAACAATAGCAACATTTGGATATTTTTAAACTTTAGGGACAAATCATAGTTTAAGATCATTAGTAGAAAGTTATCCTTATTACAATTTGAATGGCTGATCACTTTCAATTTTAAAGAATTAGTTTTAAAAATTTTGATCGCTGTTTTAATTTTCTTGTTTGAACATCTTTGTTTAAAATTGTCCAAACGATAGCCTCAGGATCTTAATCTCAGTATGAGCGCATCAGCAAAGAAATCGTGACGAAGGCTATGCCTATGCAAAAGAGTAAGCAAGAACTAATGACACTGGTAGGCAACACCTCAATGAAGCAAGTGGTGGAACTCTATAACTAGTGAAGAAATCCTACAACGACTTTTCTTAGTACCGTGCAATATACAGGGTGGCCCAAAAGTGGGTATACACCCCTGCATTGATCAAGTATAGCATTCTAGCTTATAAGTTTATTTGCTTCGGCTCTTCCGAGCTTAAGATATAAGTAAAAATACATTAAGAACAAATAATAAAGAAACTAAGTCTACCTGATGGATAACAATAAGAAATGATATAAAAAACAATGAGTTCATCAGTACGGGACTGTATACTTTTGTGCCACCCTGTAGAATAAGAACAGTGAATCTGTCCTTTTTTACAACCGATAGCATACTCTACAAACCTGTTATGTCAAAATTTATGATATTGGCGACTGTACAATCCGTAATACCATCATCCGTAATACCGTAATATCATCCGTAATACTACGATGCCGTGATAATTACACAACTAGAACAGAACAAAGGCCTAGAGTTGTTATGCCCTTCGCCTGTAAGAGTACATACTGACTAAATCGTCATTCTCAAACAATAGCGTTTCATTTAATCAATGATACAATAAAGAAGCGCTGTCTAACAGTACCAAATATCATGAGCAGAAAGGTCGTATGCAATCATACGGTTCATCCCAAACGTTTATCCTTTTGCTGACGAACAAATGACTGCAAGAAATGAATGGCGTTCATTTCTACCAAAGCCTGCGAACAAATGAAGCCCGCAACATTTAATTTTGAAGAAGGGGGCAATCGCATGAGCACAATGCTGACTGGTAGTCTACCATTGATCTCTTGTACTGTAATCTTACATCCGGCGAATGTGATTCCAAATTCAAAGCACCACAAGCATGTGAAGCAGATACTAGGGCGTTCTTTCAAGTTACTCACAGGTGTCAGTTATTTTTCGTTTAGAGGATATCGATGAATTGGTTATTGCTTCATAATTCAGTTGTCTAACTAAATTGGATATTTATATGTACAGGAAAATAATCAGAAAATCATACAGATTGAACATTTTCACTGATACTGTTTATTGCGCTATAAAATACTTTATAACTAGATGATTACGAAGTTCATGCTTTTTTATATCCAATACATAGTTACTTCATTTTCAATAGACAGATACTTTACACAACATAGTATCTAACAATTATTACTGAAGTATTACTCAGCAATAAAATCAATGCAATAAATTTATTAAACCACTTAAATATGTAACTAGTGTTACTTTCCTTAGCAGTGTAACAGAATCAGTGTCTATGAACGTACGTACTCATTCAAGATTTGCAGGTGTTTTAAAAGCTGCAATGTACGCTACACGTATAAGCACACGAAGCCAGTTGTGATAGTAGTTTTGTTTAGTACCTTTACGTAAAGGGGCATTGTTTGCAGCCTGACTTAATATACTATTAATGTCCTCATGTTTGAGTGACCAAGCGATCTTACGAAGCGAATTTGAAAAAGCAACCTACATAAATATATGCAAGCCGTCATAGATTTGATAACAATGCGCTAAGGGAGAGGTCGAGAAAATTTACCAATGACAAAACGTTTCTCTAAGTAAATATAATTAAATTTTCTACTGACTTCCATACTAGCGTGTACAAGCATAAGCTGATATTCATGTTCAGTAGCTTTCTGAGAATTCTCCAGTACTACCATCGAACTACTTTACACAGAAACATTATTATTTCACAATAGTATTTTTGCACTTACCCTCGTTTTGTTAGTCAATGGAATACACATATAAATTGTTTATAGGCCCTATTAGTCCAGGTGAACAGTCATGATCCAGTGAAATGTTTTGAACAATGAACTAACATTTAAATCGCCAAATTAACAGATTCTATAGCACACTAATGATAAGTTAGTTCCTAGTAGGAGTGTAATGTGATTTTAGCACAATTTAATTTGATTAAATTTTATAACTAAAACTCATTATCAAAATAAACTTCCCCAAATTATCCTTGTGCGAAAACATTAAAAGAGGATTCTAGCACAATTTTATTTGACTATGTTTTTATATCTAAATCTAGAGCTCAAACGAGGTTAAATTAAGGGATTCTAGCACAATTTCATTTAGCCAACTCTTTTGCCTGATGATGTATTCATTTAAAGACGCACTTCTACATTTGTTCTTTTATATATACACTTAAAGAAATAAAAGATGTTGCATCATGTATGTATTGTTTTGTATGTTGTTGGAAGTACGCCAAGTGAGAACTCTCACTAGCTTATACACAGTGTACCGGTAATAAAAATGTCCGTCCTAGTGTCTATCTGTGGATTTTTATTTCAAGCTTTCACGAATGGAAATTTCTGAACACAGAATATAAATGCTAATCAATCTGCTGTACAGTTTCATGTCTGATACAATTAGCCAACAAGAGTTGCTAGTAAATACTTTCTTATCAAATCTTACTAAAATCTTTTTAAGAAGATATCGCTTTAAAACTTATAGCCTTGGATTAGCTTATTAGAGGTAAATATTATAATTTCTCAAGTGCATTCGCAACTCTGATATTTCTACTCTATCACCTCCAACTAATTTAAAAATCTGAGTTTCTAATTAACAAATTTCAAAAATTTAAACTTCTGATTTTTAGTCAATAAGTTTACTCTAGTATTTTCACCCTCAATAATCTCAACTAAATTAAAAATCAAATGCATCAGCTCCTAATTAACATAATTTAAAAATTCAGACGCGGTATGAATACTTATTTCTTAAACCATTTTTCGACATTATCTCAGTGTACTTTAAGGATAAAATTTATAAAAAGAATAAATTTCTCAGCTATATAGTAAGACATTTAAAAAAAATCTATTGGAGATGAATGCTAATCTTTTAGACAGTTTTCCTAGTGTATCACTGACACTGTAATCTAAGGATAAAATTACAAAATCAAACAATCCGACGTTTCGGCTACTATAAACATAAAAATGCTTTAAAAAATTGTACATGTTAATTAAAAGTGAGTACGTGGAACTTTCTATCAGTAGCATTCAAATTGGAAATAAAATGATTTCTTAAACTGTCCATTGATCTCTTCAAAGAGAATAAACAGCCATTTATTTCGAATACAATTTGTATGTTATCTTTTTTGTACGTCTTTCATGATAATATTGGAACTATTGGAAAGAATAAATTTCTTCTGAGGTTCCATAATTAATATTTCTAATCTTGTTTAAAAAGATAATATGCTTTGCCAGGATTTATGATGTAAAAAGTCTTTAAAACCATTTCATTTTGCATGCAATAATAACGGAAAAGATAAGGCTTATTAAGTTTGAGCCGTTAATAAAACTTAGTCATTTTTAATAACAAATAACTTTTAGGTACCTTAGCCAATAAAAATCAATACATATAAACCTATTACAATATAACTCACTTCAAATTCTTCAATTACTTTCTTATTTTTTGAATGTATGTACAATTGTTTTGGCCAATTAATATTTCAAAACAAATTGTTATCATCTACAACAATTTTTATGTTGTTTAATTTACAGGTACGTTAGATACGTTCTTCTACTGCAATTAATCGCATACATTGGTCTATTTTAAATTAATTTATCTGTATCGTAGTGCATTTCTGTATTTCCACATATTATTCTCTTAACAGTGTAAACCTTAAACATCCTAAATTAATCTTTCTATGCTTCATCTGTAGTTTCTAAGTTTCTATTTTCTTTTAGAAAAACACCTCATTCTGAGCATTGTTATATATATATATATATATATATATATATATATATATATATATATATATATATATATATATATAAAACTTTATAATGATAAAATTTGCTACTATCTTTACTTTGATTTAAACTTCTACCAGTCTGAAACGTGACAATTACAAATTCAGGCATATCAAATTGTCTCGAGTTAAATTTAGTAGTTATATCAAATCAAAGAATGAAACAAATACTACTTCATGAATATATTGATACATGCTAAACTAATATATAGTTTTTGGCTCCATCACTATACTCAATTTCAATTTACACTTCTATTTAGACTAATATTCTACTGTGGGTGTTCTATTCATACTCTTTATTTTTATTTTCTCATCGTGAGGTGCGCTTGTACCTTCTCTTGTCCATGTCAACTTATATAGAACACCACTAGTATTATTAGCAATTTTAAACGCAATTCTCAATCACCCTTTCTACATAACCTCCTTAATCACTTAAAAATTCTGGTATTAATCTTAATGGAAATAGAACTAAAATACTTTCTTAAGCCAAGCGTATCATCCGTTTAGAAACGAGCTTGTTTTAAGAATGATGCTTCTTGTTTAGATACTTCTAAGTTCTTATTGTTGATGTTATTATTGGTAATTCAATCTTATGTTCTTGAAGTCCATGTTTTCCAGAAGTCCATGCTTATGGTTATATATGGTTTAAGGTGTTTCCTAATTTCCATTTCTGATAGGAAGAATGGAAAGAAATTATCAACAGGTTTTATTGCATTGTTTGCGCCAAATATTCCTTCACCTTGAACACTTACAACTTCAAATTTCATACAACAATCTGCTCTGTGAAGGCGAATAAAACCTTCACCCAGATTAAAATCAAACTCAATATCTTTTGTTCTTTCATTTGCTGTACAACATTCTAACTCATCTTTCAATATTATCCGTTTATTATAGAGAAAAAAGTTATGTTTGTGAAAGTATAGTTGTAGTTGTTCCACCAGAATCAATCAAATTATCATACTCATCTGTTATTTTTATTTCAATTTCATTAATTTTATATCTGGTTATAGGAAAAAATAAGAGATAAAAGGTTTACATACAATTCTATGTTTAAACTTTGCATGTATCGTAAATGATTCTATAATTCCTTTTTCTTTATGGGTATATTAACAAACATTCTATCAGCTACATTGCAATGAATATTGCTTGTGTCAAAAGATATAAATTTTGGTAGTTTGTCTCCAACATGTAATTTATTCTTTTCTACAACTTTTCCACGCTCAAAACTGATAGGAGTCCCTACATTCCAATTGCTATATCTTCACTGAATGTTTCTATTTTTATTCTATAGATGCAAAGTTACGATTTTCTAATAGTGTAGTGTTTATAGATTTTTATCGTAAATAATCGTTAGGACCTTTTAAATTATATTTTTATTCTAAAATAACAACTTCTCTACGTAACCATACGTAAATTGATTTCTTCCTTGTTTTATATTTGGAGCTGTAAACACCTACCAATTCTATACATAAATCATAATTTCTATTGCCTAATTTATAGCGAAGCCTATTCTTTAATATTCAAGTATCACAGTAAATGTTATACTCTGATATTTTGTTATACAATAAATGAGTGAGTTTAATTTACCTAAATATATTCTAAGAGAAAAGTAATAAAATTAATAGAAGACCTGTGTGAAAATTATAAAACAATTTAGGAGAGCAAAAGAAGAAATTATGATTTGATAAATAAATTTATTATAATTTTATCACTTTATCAGTATTATTATCTGTAACAACTGGTTTTATTAATGTATTTATTCCTGTCACTGTTTATTTGAATATAGCATCTATAGCTACAGGAAACGCTGTAATAACCGATTTATCGTCTAAATTAAACTTATTAAGAAGAAAAATGAATATAAAACGATTGTGAATTGTATTAACTCATTAAAAACAATTAGAGATCATTACAACATTAAATGGGGATATGAATGAAGAATATGTTAACATTTTGTCATTAAAATTTTAAAAAGCACTCAAAAATTATCCTTATAATAAATGAATAAGCTTAAGAAAATTATTAATTAGAATATAAAAGAAATGATTCAAGAAAGTTTAGTTAGAAAGAAAAATTGTGATTTGTTACCTGATGATATGCGATGTCTTATTAAAGGTCCACTTCGATATTGAAAAGTTTTCTCATATTGAATATCCTATTACAGCCAGACTGGTTAAGCAATAAATATTTTTATATATATTCCAAAAACATGAATCAACCTAAATACCAACAACTACAACAGCGACTTAAAGAAGCAGAAGTAAAATTTAAAGATAAAATAGCAACAGTTTTATCCAGTAATGATTCCATTATTCCGATTGATGGATGCAAATATTATTCTATTACTGTGTTTGATAATTTTATTTTAAAGAACCAGAACAACATTAGAGATTATTTTACAAGAAGGACATGTAATCATTTAGATTGTTTCTATCTTGTACAAACGCATTCAAAAATACAAACAATTAGTGAGAGATAGAGTAGTGCTAATTTCTTATATATATTTCGACAAGATGATACTAATTAAACATGTGTGTAATAAGTTTGTAGAAGGAGATATGTCTTAAGATAAATTTAAAGAGATGTGCTTTACTTGTTGGAAAAATGATTATAGTTCTATAGCAATTGATATGACAAAAAGATAAATATATGAAAAGTATAGGAACAAGATTAAAGTCTTTATAACCATCTAACATATAGTTATGTTGTGTAAGTTCATATTTATCTCTTTCATAATGATGGAAGAATTTCTTCAAATACTCAATCTTAAAATTTTTCCGTGTTAGGCTTTTTAAAGTTTGTTAGAAACAAATATAGTCCAGGCTTATTAATAAAAATTGTGTAAGATTGTATATTCAAAAGGGAGCCAGAGTTACTCGCCCCCTTTAGATCATTGTATCTTTTTTATATTTTTGCTCAATATTACTTTGAAGGTCTTGTTTTGTCATATTCTAAAATTTCTCTTCTTTACTCTTAAACCTTGGATCCGGAAATCTCGAGGATAAGCCCCAAATTTTCACATTATGATTTTTCATCATTTTTTCTTATTATTTAGTCTACCGTGGTTATTTTGAAATTTACCTGCTAATTTGGCGGGTAAAATTTCATTATATTTTTCTTATCTTCTTCATCGGCATGTTCTCTTGTTGGTTTTTCTATGTCTTTATATACTAAAAGTTCAGCAACATCTTTACTTTTAAATCACATATTACCTTTCTTATCTGCAACTGTTGTAAGTTCGTGCTCTTCGATTTTTATGGTAATTTCCATAAAACTTACGACTAACGTACAAATGTACAAACATAATGCGTTCAACATTAACTTTTAATATACACACATTAATGTTGAAAGGTTTTCTTTATAATAAATGAATGAGAAAGAAATTGAGAGGAATATTAAGTTGAAAGAGTTCCTTATTAAAGGTTTTAAAACTTGGAAGAAAGAAAAACAAGAAATATATGATAAATACAAGAAACAAGAACAACCATAATAGATATTATCGTTTTAGGAAACGAGATTAAAGATGTAACAGAACAAAACGAAAATCTATTAACAGAACTCTTTTTCCTGCTATATATAAAAGTGCGAGTGTAGGTTCTAATTTATTTAGAACATCTCCAATGTATGAAAAGGTAAATGATAGACCTATGCCTGTGACAGAAGAAATAAATCATACGAGGAAACAAACTAAAAATAATGTTGAAGGGGTAATAGAAGCAATTAGAAAAGATTCTGAATAGCAAACATCAAAAGTAACAATTTTAGGAGAGTTAGCAACACATTATTTGAATTCAAGAGATTATAAAGATAAAGATTCAATTTTTGAAATTTATACTGATCTAAATTATAAAAGACAAGCCAAAATTTAGTAATTTAGAAATGAATTTTACTGTTAATGATATCAATTGGTGGTGAAAATATAAAGAAACAACAGGACTAAGGGAGTTATTAACGAGAAATAACCCACAAGACTATACAGAAGATTATGAAAATGAGTATTTTGGCAAAATAATGAAATCTGATGCAATTTTTCAAAATAACGATCAAAAAACTTTTCTAGAGGTAAAAAATATAATGATATTATAAAATTGCTAGGGGATGAACATTATAAACCAGTGTTTGATAAAGAAATCACTTAAATCTGAAAAAGAAAAGAGATCGCCTAAGACTGAAAGAGGAGTTAAACAATACACAGAATTACCTAAAGTATACTTATGTATGGGTAAATGATGAACGGAAGTTAAGAGATAGGTTAATTGTAATCGATGGAGAAGAAAAGCTAATAATAATAATCTTTATTGTGAAGCATTAGAAGTTGACGATAAGACATATTATCAGCACCTCGAGCTGTGTTTTGACGATATCTGAGTACTTCCAAGGTGTCGTGAGGATTTATGGGAGAAAGTAATGAATTGTCGGAACGAAGTTGCATGGGAACTGTAGTCTGAAATCTTACCTGCGTAGTGTCGCCAGCAACAGAAATGTGACGATAGTTGGGTGCGTGAAGATAGGAGATGAACTTGAAGTAGAGATGTCTATGAAGTATTTAGCAAAGGTGCTACCCTGGAGAAAGTCAGTATCTAGTGCGGCACCATCAATCTAAAGTGGGCATTGAGGTCCATGCCTTTGAAATGTGAGCCGTTTGAAAATGTTCCAGAATTGAGTTGGATTTTTCTCATTGAGCAATTCTAATGTGTTAGTATTTTTGCTAGCTAGAGTGTAGCTAGCACCCATTGAAAGAGCTGTATCTTCTACTAGGGAAAAAGGTGAAGAAATCCTGGAGTACAAGAAATTTTTGGTGAGCGACAAGATAATAATTTGAGAGCCTATTACTATGATTATAAGCAGAAGTAGTAGCAGTTCGGAAAGCTGGTTGGATTTGCATCTTCGGAGGTAAAGATGAGTAAAATGAGGATGAGGTACTGAGAAAATTACTCAAAACAAAGGAAACGTTTAATAAGATGAATGATGAGTTATAATCTTCTGTTTAGGGGCGACTCTAAACGCAATAGAATACATGAGAAGGTCCTGTTATAACAAGAGGGTTTACTGTGCATGATATGAAGGTGAGATATGGGCCAGGATTTTCGACGTCCTTAGAATGCCGACGATACTATAGTCGAGATGATCTGAAGGAACTGTATACTTGTACAACGCAAAAGCAGGGAGTAAAGTGTAGGCTTGTGGTGATGAGTTTGCATGTATGGAGCGTCGCTGTCAAAGAAGAGAGCATGCTCACTGTTATAATGCTGATTGATGTATTTGAAACGAAAAACTTTATAGATGGTACAGAAGGCGAAAAAGATGATGTGGCCGTACAGTTCACGTGTTGTATTCGGTAAGTGAAGGCAAAAGACTGATCGAACACCATGTCTTTCGATTATTAACAACTTTTCGAAATATTTTGCACTTGCTAACATCCATGCGGTGAAATCATAAATAAGAAGGAACGATGAAAACTTTATACGTGTTTATGAGTGTGAAGACATGGAGACCCCATGTTGTACCAGTGAGACTTTTAGGCAAATTCAGTCTGTTATTGACCTACTTACGATGGTAGGGAGAGGTGAATGCCATGAAGAATAGTGATCAAATGTGATCTTTTCTGAGGTTGCTGTTTTAGAGTGGTTATTACAGTGTAGTTAACGGTAATGACAAGACGAGCTGGGTTTTGGTGAACTTCATCGCCATTTCCGTGGAATGAAGACTATGGCTTGAGTATTTGTAACATTTATCATTAAGTGCTACAGCCGATACCCGTTGCTAAATCTACGAATATCTTCATTCAAAACTCGAGCTCCTCCGTGGCTCAACGGTTAGCGTACACGCCCTTGGCGTGGTAGACCCGGGTTCGATTCCCGGCGGGAGCTCATGTGGTTCGGATTCCACGTTAATCAGTAGGTCCACGTCTCATATAGCCTCGCTGCTAAAAGGGACGCTAAACTGAAATTCAACTCAACTCAACTCTTCATTCAAAACAGTATTAATTTGAGATGTAGTCTTTGTCAAGGTTAGGGAAGCAGCGTCGTCGGTATACTGGAAAATGTAGGCATTACGAGATAATCATGGCATGTCAGTGATATAGAGCAGGTATAAACGTGGGTACAAGACAGAACTTTGAGGAATACCCCTATCTACCCCAGCATTGAATGATATGCTGAAGTTGATGTAAATATGAGACAGATGGTTGGAAAGGAAATTATAGATGAAATGAATATATGCTATAGGAAGACAGAAAGGGAGAAGTTTGGAAAGAAGTGTCATATGCCATACTTTATCAAATATCTATTCGAGTTCGAATAAAACTAAACAGAAAGGCTTTGAAGAGTTACAATGATTGATGATCATGTTGGTAATGTGAGACAAAACTGTTTACTAATACTACAGCCTAGTCGGAAAACAGCTTGATGTAAAGGAATCAAATTTCTAGCTGTTACGTAAGTGTGAAATCGGTTGACAAGGAAACGCAAAAAAAAAAAAAAAAATTATGCTAAAAGTGATGTTATTAAATAGGTCGTTATGATACTGTATTGAGGATTGTAAGGTTTAGCAAACATAAGAATTTCGGAAGTTTTCCAGTGAGTGGGAAAATAAGGTGTGCGTAGAATAAATGTGAAAATAGAAGCTAGATGGTATAGTGAGACGAAAGTGCTTCCTTTATGTGGCGGTAAGTTACGAAATCCAGATCAGTAACAGTGTTACGTTTAGGAGTCCTTACAGATTTGATATCTATTACAATGATACAGTGGTACAGTGAGAGGATGATGAGGTGGAGTATGACACGTGCTCGATTGAAATTCTGCTGAATTATTGGTGAATAGTTTTGCGATGTTCAATTTCGAAGGAAATACAAGACATCCGACTGCAAGTATAAAAGAAAGAATCTTAATATTTCCATAATCGATATTGTAGAAGATTGATTATATTACTTACCTAGGTACATTTAAGAACTTTGTCGAGTAATACAAATCTTTCTGTGAAATCTAAAAATGCTTCTTTATTTAAGTATATCATGTGGTAATCCTAACCATTACCTCAAACTATCGGAAAGTCATCCCTATTTCGTAAGGTGCCATGAAGAACCAGATGCAAATCCACATTGATGAAACATCCTCCCACTCCCTCTGGTGCAACAAGACATGAAGCAAGAAACAGAAATCCATGCTATTTCCTTGAATGACATTTCTATCATAAGCTCTAAATCAACCCAATTTATTTCTGTACATTTGAACTCTTAAAATGATGTATAAAACGTCACTTCCTATGGAAAACCTATAGGGAGGAATGGCATGAAATTCTTGTGCGTGTGTTCCAATATCGTTTGTTTCAGTGGAAGTTGTGATGTTGGGTAATAGTCTATCGGTCAGATATAATCCGAACAACTTTGTCTATATTATAAAATTGAAGGGACTATGTTTGTAACTCTTAATCTCTTAAACCACGGGACCGATTTCGATCAAATTTTTGACGAAGATGCGATTCTGCCCTTGGAGTATTTTTAGCTATTCACTTTGATGGTAAAGCTTGGGGGAGGGGATGGAGGCGAGTTATAAAAATAAACATAACTTAATAACTGTTGAACCAAACGACAAATCTGGATCAAACTTTCCACATAGAATCACTTATTATATCACTTTTAATTATATTATTATATCACTTTTTTATTATATCACTTTTACGGCAGAACTTAGGGAGGGGGAGAGGAGGGGAGAGGCCTGTAAAAATCAATAAAAGTTAATAACTCTGAAACCACCTGACCGATCTCGATCAAATTTTCAACATAGATGAAGTTCGGGCCTGGAATTTTTAAATATTTTACTTTGGCGGTAAAAACTAGGGGAGGGGGAGATTTACATATACAAACAAATAAAACTTAACTCTTAAACCACCCAACAGATGTCGATCAAATTTTCAACATAGATGACGTTTGGGTCTGGGATGGAATTTATCTATTAACTTTGACGGTAGAACTTAGGGGAGAGGGAGGGAGGAGTTAAAAATAAATAAAACTTAATAACTCTTGAACCAAACGATCAATCTCAATCAAATTTTTAACATAGATGAGGTTGGGCCTAAGATGTTTCTTATCATTTCAATTTGACGATAGAACTTAGAGGAGGGGAATAGGGGAGATATATAAAAATATATAAAACAAATAACTCTTGAACCGCCGGACCGATTTGGATTAAATTCACAACCTAGATTAAGTTTAAATCTGAGATGTATTTTGTCGTATCACTTTGACGGTGTTACTTAAAGATGGGAGAGGGGAGAGACATTTTAAAACAATCGAAAATGAGCGATATTAGCGTCGAATTCATAGTTTTCGGGGTCGCTGAGATAAACAATGACACTTCCGACGCCGTGCTCCGCAAAATGGGAAGAGGAGGGATATATATATATATATATATATATATATATATATATATATATATATATATATATATATATATATATATATATATATATATAATCGTAAATGACCGATGTCTAAGGGCGCTTTAGTAATAATAAAAAGTGACTGACTAACGGACATTACTACTGTATCGCCGGACCAATTTGAAAATCAAAAAAGTACCAAAATGTACTGCATTCGGTTATATTTGGTTGGATTACATTAAGTTACGTTAGGTTACGTTATTAGGCGTGTAGTTTTACTGTACGGATCCATAGTATAAGTAGTAGTAGGAGTAGCAGTAGAAGTATTAGTATTAGTATTAGTAGTAGTAGTAGTAGTAGTAGTAGTAGTAGGAACGGGTTAGAAGCCCTTCAGGGATTTGTTGGGTTCTGGTCTCGACATGTCATGGGCAAATTTAAAGATTTGCCCAAATTTTTCTGTGCATTTTACAGTCTATGGATCTGTATAATAAAACAAGTGTACCTCTCCGCGAAATAGTACATCCGCCTCCACATACAGTGCCGCTTACAACATCAAAAACAATCAGCAAATACAACCACTTTCTTAACTTTTACTATTCCCCATACCTGACTTTCACTAATTCTTCCTCACAAACTTAAATAAATTCTGCAATTCACCCGGTAAATTTCTTAAAACTGGTCCAGCGATACAGCAGTTAAACCGACTAACGGAACATATAACTATTTTTGTTAATTTAACCCAGCGAAGCGGGTAATTGATGCTAGTATACTATTTTAAAGAATTAAGAAAGTATTTCAAAAGAAAGAATGATTTTGTCCGCTTATTGCATAAAGCTTTCCAAGATCGATATAACTATTTTTGACATACGCCTGATTTACTGGTGTTCGGATTGTCTATCGCAAACTTTTAGTTTTGAAGCAGTATTGTTGATAGCGTTTTTATCTATGATGTTAATGTCTGCTGCTGTATCTTCTTTCTTCTTCTTGGTAATGTTTGAAATAAACACCAATCTGGAATGTGTAATGCATACCCCTTTGTTCTATAATTATTGAAAGGATATTAGCACGTTACACGCACACATTGCCTCCTGAAAGACAAATTTAAAGGTGCACGCTGGAAGGAAGGAGAATATACAGTACTTCCCCCACTAATAAGAAAATAGTTAATTGTATGTTCGTATAGTTGTTAACTGAACAAAAGTGGGAACTTATTAAATCCAATATCTATAAGTAAAATGATCTATAGCACGAGAGGTAATCTAGGATCTACAATAGCCAAATAATAGAGTTAAATCGGGTATTATCAACTTTATATAACAGCACTTGAACAATATAATTAATTTAAAAAATTATGATGGTACAAACGATAACGCAAAATGAATTGGATCAAGATCAAAAGTTACAATTAGAACTCAACTATAAAAATCATAAATCAATGTCGCCCAGTGATAACAAATGCAAATACATGCACCATGTTAAATCGCGTACTAGGTCCCAACGAGAAAATCCAATAAATACACTACTTACAGCAGGCACGTAGCCAAGGGGTGGGTCCGGGGGTCCGGACCCCCCCTTCGGATCAAGAAATGAAAAATATTAAGGAAGGATAAAACAAAAAGATCCGAGAAAAAGATGAATCAGCGTCAAAAATATAAAGCTATAGCAAGCGTTTGGTTACTTTGGTTACAGCTAACGTTAAAGCTACAAGCATTTCGTTACTCTTTCTTATCTTTCTTATTAGGAGCTTTGTGTGGAGGAAACGGGGGGGGGGGGAGAATCAAGTTGAAAATGGATATTATTGTAACGAAGCATTCCGAATTCCATCTATCTCTATGGATAACAGACTCAGGTAAAACTTAAGAAATGCCCGCAATCACCAATAATATGAACCATTTTGGATTTAACGGCAGCACTAATCCATTTCATAGGATGTCTTTACTCCCGAAAGAGATCTCGTTGTTATAGTTGATGGCATTAAATGAAGATTAAAAAAAAAGAAGAAAGAAGGCAAGTAGAACCGAGTTCGAATGACCTCGAAATCTTTTTCAATACTTTTTAATATTCTTTTAGTCAAGATTTCTTCATAATTTTTTATTAAAATACTTACTAACATATCCTCATTTTATTGTCCTAAAAGACCAATATGGGCATGTTGCCAGTAAAATAGTGTAGATTGATAGATCCCCTGGTGTGTAACCACAGTACCTCGTCACGGACCCTCTAACCTATTGCGAAATCCTGGCTACGTGCCTGCTTACAGTGAGTGGTACTATTCAGTAGGGTGGAGTGAAATAGTGGTCAATTTTTTTTTTTTTTTGTTGGTATTAATGGGAATACAATACCCCGGTACATCAACTATTTATTGATTTTAGAAAGGCGTACGACTCGGTTAGGAGAGAAACATTATACAACGTTCTTACAGAGCTTGGAATACCGAGAAAGCTATTTAGATTAATTAAGATATGTTTAAGTGAATCCCAAAGTAAAGTCCGGGTAGGAAAATTTTTGTCCACGAGCTTCCACGTCGAAAATGGCCTGAAACAAGGAGATGCGTTGTCGCCATTATTATTTAACTTTGTGCTGGAATACGCCATAAGGAAAATCAAAGATAGCAACCAGGGCCTAGAGTTGAACGGCATTCACCAGGTTATGGCATATGCTGATGATGTAAATTTAATAGGGGATGATAGGAGAACAGTAGAAATAAATGCAGAGATATTATTAAACGCTTGCAGGGACATGGGTTTAGAAGTAAATGCAGAGAAAACTAAATACATGGAAGTGCGTCGGGACCGTAATACTGCAAATTGTGGAGGCGTTAAAATATTAAATAATACTTTTGATAAAGTGAATACTTTCAAATATTTAGGATCAATATTAACAGACGAAAATCATATTCACGAAGAAATTAAATGTCGACTAAAAGCAGGGAATTCGTGTTACTATTCGGTTCAAAAACTGTTGTCGTCGCGAATTCTGTCGAGGAATTTGAAGCTTAAAATATATAAAACGATAATCATGCCTGTTGTTCTGTATGGTTGCGAAACATGGTCGCTTACTCTGAGGGAAGAACATAGACTGAAAGTATTTGAGAACAGGATCCTGAGAAGAATATTCGGACCCAAGAGGAACGAGAATTGGGAATGGCGGAAGCTTCATAACGAGGAACTACATAGTTTATACGGTTTACCCAACATTGTTAGGGTCGTCAAGTCTAGGAGGCTTAGGTGGGCAGGTCATGTAGCTAGAATGGAAGAAAGTAGAAACGCTTTCAAAGTCTTGACTGGTAGACCCATAGGAAAACGACCATTAGGAAGACCTAGGCGCAGATGGGAGGATAATATTAAGATGGATCTCGCAGAGATAGGGATACAAAGTAGAAACTGGATGCAATTAGCTAAGAATAGAAGTCAGTGGAGAGCTTTTGTGAACGCGGCACTGAACCTCCGGGTTCCATAGGCCATAGAGTTAGTTAGTTAGTTAGTTATTAATTTTTCTAATAGGGCGGAAAAGTTGCCTTACCATTAGAGTACTGTGTCACAAACATATTAGTCTCGTTAATTAATTCCTTTGGGAGCCACACGGGACTTGAAGTTTAACTAAAATCCAATATTTTTAACCGTATTGGTAAAAAAGACAAAACTATTTTTTTCTGTATTAATTTTTCTAATAAAGCGGAAAAGTTGCCTTACCATTAGAGTACTGAGCCACAGAAATATTAGTCTCTTGAGTCATTTCCTTTGGGTGCTATACGGACTTGAAGTTTGGCTGAAATATGTATTCTTAACAGTATTGTGAAATGAGGCATTTTTTTCTATACGGAAAAGTTGTTATACAACAGTGTTCTATCACACAACCTCACTCCGCTGAGTCAGTTTCTTTTAGTGCTATAGATATAGAGGGCTCGACAAGTTAGTTGTAACGTACTTACATTTTTACATTATACATGAATGGAAAAATTAAACTAAAGTATCTTACATACACGCTATATTCGAATACAGCATCTTTATAATTATTGCAAATATTACAGAAGTTTCATAACCTCAACTTTTTTGTTTCTTATCTTAGTTTGAAAATCAGTTGGAAAATTTTTATAAACATATATATCAACAAACATAAAAAAGACCACTACTTTGTAAATAAAATTGGACTATATTTATGTAGTCTGTATTCCCCTACGTATATTCGACAACGAGCCCGTATATTCGACAACGGGCATCATTGATAAATATATTAATAATATTAGACAAGTTAGTGAGGCGATTTTTCGTTCTTGTCTGTTTGAATATAAGTTAAGAAAGCTTTATAATATGATATGTGAGAAAGAGATGAGAAAAATATATCACTCAGTACAAACATATGACTTAGGTTTGTGTGTAGTGTATGTTACAATAGACATCTACACACAATTTCTAGATTAATTATAAATATAAGAAAAGTCCTGTAATGACATGAACATTTTTGATCTCAGTTTGAATAAAACCAAGGAAATCTAAATATACAAATAATATGTGAAAACATGACAAAACATATTACTTTCTATTCTTGAAAATGAGCTAGGGAAACTTCATATCAAAATAATATGTGGAGATACATGTCAACATACATTACACTGTAGGAAACTCTGACTTTGTGTTGAAGACAGGCATACGGCTTCTGGACTCGAGTCTTGCCCTCATGTATCCATCTCGTACACTTATACCACAAACAGAAGATGATACTTCTGTCACCAATTTTACACATCGTTCTACACCTTGGCTATGGCATGGAAAATTCGGAATTTCAATATTTGTGGTATCACCTTGAATGACTCTATAAATATCCGCATCAGTGAGATCCATAATAAATGGAAGAAAAGTTATAGCCAAATCTGTCCAGTTTATCAGCTGTGTGTAGTCTTCAGCTTACAAATTGAGTAATGGAATGTCGTAATTTCTGATTCCATTCATTTGCGAGGTTTTCGCCTTAAGGACTCGTCGTAAGTCCTGTTCTCTGATATGTTTCTTCTCATCTGTCAACATAGAGAGGAGAATGTTTTCAGGATGTGCAAAGTATCCATTTCTTTGAAGTACAGGATCAATGACAGCCTTGTACTTTTCAGGAAGGAAGCACGATAACTGGATCACTTTGAAGAAATGTCTTGATCCACCTATGCAAAAAGGTTTCTGTTTTATGCTGAACCAGACTGGCGCATACACTTTTACAACATACTGAGAGACCACTTTTAATACTTCTGAAGGGTTTGGTGTAGCTACATACAATCGAAGAATTCTGTTTGCTGTAGTAAACCACCTGGCGTGCGAAATGTTTCCTAGATAGCGTTTTGCCATAAAATCAGGAAAATGTCCATTTCAAACAGCTCTAACAGCCCTGCAAATCTCATACAAATACTTCTGATCCGCACTGAGATCATTATAATTCTCGAAATCTGAAAGATGGCTCTCAATTACATCATAGTCCACAACTGGTTGGTCTTCACAATTTGATAATGATCTTCCAATCTGTCCAGAAAATGCATAATGACTTGTTGTCTTACCATCAATTGAGTCTATCAAATGTTTTAAAGAGAGCTCATTTACATGCAGCAGACAAACCAACCATTGCAAAGGTCTCTGAACAGACTCTTCTAAACGTCGTATTATTCCACCCTTTCTGCCAGTATTTGTAGCAGTCCCGTCACATCCTATAGCTCGAAGCCTTTCCAGATTTAACATCTTTCTTTTGAAAATATTGTAAAATTCTTTCAGTCTATGTATGGTAGAGCAATTATCGTACACGAGAATTTGGACTTTCCCATCACCTTTTATTATAAAAGATCTTAATACAGATATATATTACCATAAGTAGTTCCTCTAATAATTTTAGGTAAGAAAGTGGAAGGAACCCAATGACCAGGCGTTGTAGGGCTTTGTAGGTGAGGTTTCTCTCTTTGACCAGGCGTCGTGAGAGGGGATAAGTTTTGGGTGATTATGTGTCTCTCTCGGTGACCGGGCGTCGTGAGAGAGAAAGGGAACGCAATGATCGGGCGCCTTAGGGCTTTAGATGGTTTGATCAACCTGGATAGATTGATGCTTGTTGCGGAGTGCTCCTGTCTTTTATCCTAAAATGTCGGCTACCTTCGGTGATCTCCGTCCTGCCGACTGCTGGCGATTGTGGGCGACTCATCTTCGGTACTGTCGTCTGTGTTGTATTTGTTTACAGTCAAAACGTGTAGTACACACATGGTTATCGCATGATATGAACCTTACAATATTCAGTCATTTCATTATGTCAGCGTGAACTGATTATATGCACTATAACTAGTTTTTGGCTTTGTTGAAATTCCAGTTTAATAAAAGATGTGAAATTTTTCACTTTCAACGAATATTTGAAATATTTTCAGTCTACATATTGTAAAATGCTTTGGCAGAATAAAAACACATACTCTCCATTCCAATTCTTTTTAGTTCAAGTTTATAAGAATTATTTGGCAGAATATCAACCATTCCTCCTTGCTCGCCAACCTAAAATTCGGAAAATTTTGCGGAAGGAAAGGGTTAACCATGCTGGTGGCACCCAAAGATATTAGATTTCAACAAAAATAAATATTGATTTTTAAAATACTTACTAAGGAGCAACAATCCCGCACTATTAGAGTACCGATGTGCAAACTTTAATTTTTCACTCCATCCTACTATTCAGCCGGTTCGCACCGGTTCGCTAGAACCGGTTGTTAAATTATTTCGAGTTCGCAGAACCGTTTGTTATACCCAGACATAACCACACACGTACACGTATGACCTAGCCAGCCATGAGTGATGCAAAAAGCCATACAAATTTGTGAAAACACCTCTGTACTTTTCCTGCTCGCTTGCATTGTTGTGAAAACAAACAAGTTTGATTTGTTTCTATTCAATGGGTAGATAGAAATTTGAATATGAACTCCGGGATACTGGATGGAATCTCTGAGTGTAACAAATGAGATACGTATCTAATACCTATTACGTGTGTTACCTGCCTATTTTTGAATGACTCCGAATTCTTCATTCGTTTCGGAGATATGCCTTCGAAGCAGGGTGTACGAAATAAAATCTTTTCATTGATTGCCTGTTATCCTTAGACTCATACTATCATTCCTCAAATTATGGCCCTTTCGTGATATGACATCCTGCATATATATATATATATATATATATATATATATATATATATATATATATATATATATATATATATATATATATATATATATATATATATATATATATATGGAATATATATGGAGAGAGAGAGAGAGAACCTGTTGTTAAAAAATTAGAATAGCACCACTGCTTACAGTTCATTATTCCAATTATAATCCAAGGCATTTACAGTAATAAACTTTCAATTCCACAAACATCATATGCACTTCCAACACTTAATTTAATTTGGTAAATAAATTAGGTTCAAAAGATTCAATTTTGGCACCAAAGTTTGTTTTCTTTTCTTTTTCTTTTTCTTTTTTCTTTTCTTTCTTTTTTTTTATTCTTCCAAGTTGATTGTTGCCTGTGATCTGACGATCCCAGCTAGCGCTGCACGTGAACAAAATTTTAATTCCAAAAAGTACCACCACAGGTCGTAGAGAGCCATAAATTTTCTTGAAATAAATTTAATTCCCAAATAGCATATTATTATCACAACTACGCAGAAAACTTATTATTTCATTTATTAACAGAAAAAGCAAGGCTAATTTTAATTATAATTATCATCATCGAAAATTCACAACCTTAGCTATTTAATAAAATGTTGCAAATGAGAAACCAGGAATGAAGAGTCCGAGTGCTGTTTCATTCAGCTTCTAAAATGGAATGAGCTTTATCCGTGTAGTCTTTGATTTTTGGAATTTCCTTACGTTAGAAAGATACGTTTGTTAAAATGTAAGTTCTTCCTTTTATGAAAACACTGAAAATTTTGACATTGACTATTGCTGTTGTTTTTGATTGCTGAAAAATATTGATAGGGGTCTATGTGAATATTGATTTCTTTCTTCTTAAAATGAAATTAAATTCAATATTTCTGTTTTACATCCCACGATTATGTTTTGTAGGCTTGGATGATTGATGGAAGTGAATGATTGTCAAAGAATTAATGGAATGAAAATGCGTAAAGAAACGGGAGAACCCTAAGAAAATCCTCTGACATGATATTATCCAACATAAGCACACATTGGATTGAACCAAGCGGGGTAGAATCTATGTATAAAAAAAAAGAAAAAGAAAAAAAACCCAGTGGTCACTGATAGAAAAGAATAGAGAGAACTAATCAAAACAAGCTGACAAAAGAGAAACAATTATTACAAATGTATTAAAGGAAATCATGCCACTTGTTTTGTATGGTTGCGAAACATTGCCGCTTACTCTAAGGGAAGAACGTAGGTTGAAAGTACTTGAGAACAAGATCCTGAGACGAATATCGAACCCAAGAGAAAGGGGAATGGTGGCAACTTTATAACGAGGAACTACATAATTTATACCGTTTACTAAACATTGTTAGGGTCATCAAATCTAGGAGAATCAGGTGGGCAGGTCATTTAGTCGGACGGAATGCTTTCAAAGTTTTAACTGGAGATCAAATCATTAGGAAGACCTAAGCGCAGATGCGAGGACAATGTTAAGATGGATCTCGTAGAAATAGAAATACAAAGTAGAAACTGGATCCAGTTTGCTAAAAGAAGTCTATGGAGAGCTTTTGTGAATACGGCATTGAACCTTGGGATTCCATATGCCATAGCCTTAGTTAGCTAATTAGTTAGCATTAAAAGATATTCATTACTGCACTTGAGCTCCCTCCTGTTTAAGCGGTTAGCGTATGCATCTTGTGCGTCGTAGACCCGTGTTCGATTTCAGGTGGGAGCTCATGCAATTCAGATCCCACGTTAAGCTGTAGGTCCACGTCTCACATAGCTTCGCTGCTGAACAGAACGCCAAACTCAAAATCTAATCTAATCAAAATTACAGCACTTTCCTTGCTGAGTGCTATTTTGTGAAGTACAAGTGCTTTATTTGTTTTAATGAAGCATTTACATATTTGAATTAGAGTCTATTTCCCTTTTGGCTTTAATCTTTATAACACATATCACTGCAATTAAACTGAAGGACATGGTTGCTGATACAAGAGGTCCCTGCTTCGATGCTAGACCGTATAAGTTTATGGTGGACAACATCGTTTCCATGAGCCTTAGTGTTTCTCCCACATTCTCATTTCACCAATTCTATAATAATTAATCACTTTCCGTAATCATTCGTCTCCTTTAGCCTTCGTGGCATAATCATGGGATATAAACCTTGAAAAAATACACATATTTTTTACTACTAAAAATGTCATATGCATCATATGTTTCAGATTTTCATTTTATGCATCATGCGCTGTTATGACCGATAAAAAAAACAAATTATTGTCAGATTTTTGTAATATATATTACAAAAATCTGACAATTTATTTTTATCGGAAGGTTATCATGGTTAATTAAAAAAAAATCGAATAAATTTTAAATGTTTTCTGTCATAAACTTTAAAGAAATAAAATGTGAGTTCTGGCTTCATTATTCTAAACTTAAATGTTCACTTTCGCACATATTTTGTAACCTCCTTCTTAGACAAGAACACAATTCTTGTATAAAATTTAAATTTTTCCAGCTGACAAGTTATCATTATTACCCTGAATAAAGAAAGAGGTGGTACGTTTAAGGTCTCTTACACAATTGTGAATTGTATCGTGTTTTATTTGCTAAATATAGCTTCCTCCAGAGACGGAAGGCTGAAAAATGAAAATAACAAATTAATCAACATGGAAAAGCAAGAGTAACCAGAGCGCTCGTGTTTTCCTTCACAGCTGGCTTGTAATTAAGGAAGAAAATCTGACATACGGACGCTCAATTAAGCAATTAGACTCGAAGCTTCCGGCTTAACTTGAAGCAGGATGTGAATATTGAAACAACGAATCAATCCGGGAGGCATGGAGTGTTACTGTTATTATGTGCGCTCTTCACTATCTTTCTTTCTCCCGAATTAAGACCCTACATATTCATGAGTTTTCAATTAAATGTATAATTTCGCAATCTCTGATGCTGGATAATATTTGCCCTACAGAATCGTATTCCATGTTTTGGTTGTGTGTCAGTATATGGAAAATTCTAAAGGGTTTTGTGTCAATATATATATACTTCGACATTATTGACAATGATCTGGAAGTTACTCGATTCTGTGAAGGCTTTCAAAGAAAAACTTCGTTCGATTCACATTTTTGCTTTCATTAATGGAAGTTATTCTGCTCATTGCTATTTCTTTTTTACTCCTTCTTCTTCTTCTTCTTTTTATTTTCTTAAAATAAAATATATTATGAAATATTTAAGTGATATGACTATTAAGCACTTCACTCATTTATATATAGGTCTATACCAGTGAAGTATTTAATAGTCATGTCATGTCATACACACAGAATACTAATAAATTATTCCGACAAACTGAAAGAAGTAATTTCTCATATAAAAATAAGGTAAAACTTTCATATGGACCTGTGGGAGGAAATGAACAGTTTCAGAGCCAGATAAATCCAAAATTGCGGGAAAGCTACATTACAGAGCTCGTTACTACGAATTTAAGAAACCTGGGAGTGGCGGTGCATATTAGCGTAAAGTAAGTCACACATACCGCATCCAAAACATGTATTTTTAGCAATATGTAACAGGGTACTCTAGCGTGCTATTCCCTTAAATGCATAATTCCCAGAAACGCTCCGAATAAAATCCACAGATATGCTCTGACTTCAAGGGGGTCCAAAGTAGGGGTGTTCCAAGAACCGGTTAACCGGTTTCGGTTCGGTTTGTAGTCTAAACCGAATCAATCGGTTTGGACTTCAAACAGGTCAGGTTCGGTTTGGGAACGGTTCGGTTCGGTACGGTTTAGAAACGGTTCGGTTCGGTTTGGGAAAGGTTCGGTTCGGTTCGGTTTGGAAACCGTTCGGTTTGGAAATGGTTCGGTTCGGTTTTGAAACGGTTCGGTTTGTAGAATGGTTCGGTTCGGTTTAAGAACTGTTGGGCCCTTTTTGAGGACTGTTTTGCTCTGATTCAGTTCAATATTTGAAATCGACAGAAATGCAGTTTGCATTATTAGCAACCGTCTACTCAGACATTATAATAAGGGTGAATGTTACGTTTTTCGGTATAACTTTATTCAGATTAAAATTATTTCGATATTACTGAAACAATTTAGGGGTCGTACTTGTGTGGGTACTCTTACTGATGCTTTGGAGTTTGGAATAAAACTTTTAATATCAGTTGGAAGACAACTATATGGCATGGGCGGATTTAGGAGATACAGTGGTAGGCCAAAGTAGACAAAAGGTAAGCTTTGACAGTAGTGTACACAAAATACTCTGGCAGAAAGTCGGAAGGTTAAAGAATGTCAGCTCCTTGGTTCTTCGTGTTTTGAATAACGCGTAGTAGATCTATTTTGTCATGGTTTATTTCAAGTTTTTTTAAACATGAAAAACCGTGGTGTTGGAGGTCCTTACTCCTGCCGAAACATTCCGGATTTACTACTGTCAAGGCTTATCTTTTGTCTATCTTGAAACCACGTGCGTCTCTGGCGGGGGGGGACGAGGGGGAGGTGTCCCTCTAATATTTTGAAGTACAAAATATTCAATATTTTATTCTAATTTAATTTATATACTAACGACTTTGGAATATAATATTCTGGCTGTGAAACGATTATAACAGAGTTCTTGATATACCGTACTTCAGGGACCTGTGAAGGTAAACAGAAAGGAAAGAAATGGAATCAAAGATAATACACAGATTGGGCTAGGTTAGCATTTAAATCACTTTCTTTGATGTCCCTCCCCCCAAATTGTACATGCCAGAGACTCCAGTGCTTGAAACCACTTTGAAGTTAGATCATATCTGAGAATTCTGTTAGGAGCAGGTTTGAGAATTATGCATTCTAAGGAATTCCTTGCACATTCTAAACTATGCACTTTTGGATGGTGTATGTGTGAGTTACTTTACGTTGATATGAATAGCTTTTACATGTTTTCTCAAATTCCAAATAACGGAATGTAGTTTTTCAATGATTTTAGACGGTCCTTTGCTCTGAAACTATCCATCGCTTTCTCCTACTCACAGGTCTATACGAACTTTTCTTCTCATTTTAATATGAATAACCACCTTTTTCAGTTTGTCTGCATAATTCGTTACAACCGTATACATAAGAAACTATCGGAAGTTAAAAAAGAAAGTTGGAGATGAAGAAACTTTACCAGGTTCGAAACTAAGAAGAAAGGGAAAAATTCAATAGTCGCAGGACTTTCCAACGGACAGAGTAGCCTACTTAATAATATTAATAATAACCTTAACAAATTTCGAGATATGGTCATCTTATTTTAAACAATTGCAATCCCCACTCTCTTTTTTCTACTTGCCTTTTTTCCTTTCCTTGTAGGGCTAACACAAAAAACGCTTGAACACATAGTTAATTATTTTAAATGAAAAATCTAAATACCAAATTTCATGTTTCTAATCTTAACGAGTTTCGAGATATGGCCATCCAATTATAACAGCTAAAACCCCACCCTTTTTCTTCCCGCTGATTTCTTCCTTTCTAAGGTAAATATCAAACAACGGTGAAACATCCATTTAATTATTTTAAAATGAAAAGCTAAATAGCAAATTTCATGTCTCGAATCATAAGAGATTTCGAGATATGGATATTTTAAAATGATTATGCTATCCTTTTCTTCCCACTCCCCGTTGATGTTCCAAAAATTCTTCCTTAATGGGACCTTACGTCGCAAATTCTATGCTCTGTTTAAATTCCAAGTTTCTAGATTAAGAGGTTTGGCCTGGGTATTGATCATTCAGTCGGTCAGAACTTCTTTTATATATGGAGATTAGCCTTTGGCTAGCTGGGCACTTCGTCCCGAAACCGCTACATTTGCTCGCCCTATGGCGTCGCACTTCTCATATCCTTAATATACTAACATATCTTTAATAGAATTTCGACACATCCTAATGCCGAATTTCATGTCTCTAATCTTAAGAGATTCCGAGATACAGTAGGGACATCTTATTATAATTATTGTAAATCCAACCCCTTCTTCTTTTCTACTATAGGTTACATATCAAGAAACGCTTAAACACATGTCTAATTATTTTAAATGAGAATTCCATATAAATAATTTCATGTTTTTAACATTCAGAGATTCCGAGATATGGACATTTTAGGATAATAATTCCCACTTCCTTTTTCCTCCATCCACTGCCGAACTTCCAAAAATCCTCCATTAGTGGGACCTTACACCACAAATCCTATACCCTATAAAATATTAAGTTTGTAGTTTAAGTGGTTGAACTTGAGCGTTGCTCAATCAACTAGTCAGTCAGAACTTCTTCTTTTATATAATTGAAATTTAGGTGTCTATATATTATTTTGGTGACAATGAATAATGAAACATATATTTGTGTGGTTTCCGTATTTCATTTTCTGTTTCAATATATATGTATAAACAGAGATTGGTAAATGGTTATGGTTTATGTAGCATTCAGGATAGCCTTCAAATAATTATTTTGTAACATGAACTTTAATCGTTAACATAATCCAACTCGTTAGCTGTTTTACTTGAAAGAATTGGTTAGGTTCTAAAGATTTCACGAACGTACCTGTGTCTACTGTTTTGCAGCCCTTTCTACGATCTCTGCTCGAACAGTCACACGAAACTGTGTCATGATCACTAAGTGGAAGAAGTCTTTGCAGCAGTGTTGAATTCTGAGTTTTGTACACGGAGGGGGGGATACAAATTTAAGGGGTACACTAAAAAAAGTCACTTCAGGATTTAGTATGGCAAGAATTTCCTTAGTCCCACCAGGCGAATGGTGGAATGCATGAAAAGTACAAAACAGAAACTTTTCTTTAAAATTCAGTGCGGAAAACCCTCACATTACACCTCCATGTGAGAGACTCTCTTTTTCGTCTTTTTGTCTTTCTCTCTTGCCCGCAACCCAACAGTGCAAAAATGCTTCTAAAATAGCATGTCTCGAAACTTACGCAGAAACAGAAGTGAAGAATGAGTCAGGTGGGTGAAGGCTAATTTGAACCTTGTTCGGGGCTGTTTTATTTTGTTTACTAAGTCTTTATTCTACAGTGCTTCACCTCTTAAGTTTTTTATATCAACATTTCATGCCAATCCTATCTCTCCTTCCTCTCTTCGTGCTATATGTATACACGACTCCAAAAGTGCATTACCATCTGCACCCAAAAACACTGGTGTTGGGGTGGTTGAGAATTAGAAAGGTGTTGGACCAAAACTCAATTTTGTTACAAATATAGCAGTGTGGCAAACTGCAAAGAGAATAAAATAAATTGTTAAGAATGACGATTTTATTATCGTGAGAGCAGTGGATGACATGAAAAGTTACAAAATGATCTTGCTTTAGCAGTTCAAACAAGAAGAATGGAAATAAATTGATAACAAAGGAAAGCAGTTTCTCTTCATTTTCAAAAAAAAAAAAAAAAACTCGCAAAGTAATGGCTTAATATAAATGCCTAACAGCACAAAAACAAACATCCACACGAAACAGAAAGAGAGACAAACACAAAATAAGGGTTGTCAGTGGAATACCAAACTTGCGGATAATAATAATATTTTTATTGCATACTGGAAAGTACACACAGATCTGTTCACTTACAATTTCCATACAATGAGAGAAAAGCATGCAAATAACAAAAATAAACATAATACATAATAAAATTCAAATGATACATGCAGAAAAGAGAAAAAATCATGCATAAAACAAACATACTCTTATATGAAAGAAAGTATTACTCTCAGCTGATTATGAAATTATTATATAACTGTCTTTGAATATTGCTAAAATAATAATCAAAAGTATCAATAACATTGGTAAAATCATTGGCCACTTATAAGATTTTATACAAAGGTACATCATTGAGAAAGTAAATAGATTTAAATATTTTTGGATTTCTTATATGATAACTGGTTGCATACAGAGTTATTATTGATAACAAATTCAAGTTTCCGTGAAGAATTGAATGTAGCATTTTAAGATCCAGAGTAACCTTTCTTTCAGACAACCTTAACACACCTAACGACAGCCTAACTTAATCCAATGACATACCTTCATAACACTTAAACTTCTAGCGTAACCAGGTAAGATTTTGAATTGTTTCCAAACTACTAGATATATAATCTATACTTCTATCCCATATAATTGAACAATATTCCAGATAACTTCTAACATAGGAATAATAAAGAATAAGGCAGGTTTTGACAGAGTTAAAATCTTTGGACATCCATTTCATAATGCCAAGATTCCTTCTCTCTTTAGAAGTTATATTCTCAAGATGTTTGAAAAGCAAATTTACTGTCAAAAACAATACCTAAATCTTTAATGGTATCTACAATTCTAATTGGAGTATCATCTATATTATAAGTAAATTGAATTTGTTTTATTCGTAATATTCATTGAAAAGGTTTTGTTACAATTTAAAGGTAGTACATTATTTTTAGACCAAAGTAGTATTTTATTAACATTATTTTGAAGCACCAAACAATCATTCAAATTTACAATGGTTTTGTAAATTTTGAGTCTACCTGCATACATCAAACATTTACAATCCAATTTTCAGTTATATCATTAACAAACATAAGGAATAGAATTGGTCCGAGATTTGATCCCTGCAGAACACCGGAATAAATGTTATATACATAAGAAAGACTACTCTTATACCTAACAACAAATAGTGTTGGCGAGAGGCAGCATCCTTGTCGAACTCCCCTTCCAATTGCACTCTCTTCCGTTAGTTCTTCCCCTATCCTAACACTTACTTGTTGGTTCATGTATAAGTTTCTTATGAGTCTTCGATTTTTCCATTCCAACCCTATCTCCTTTAGAACTCCCAACAGCAATTCCCAATTCACGCGGTCAAAAGCCTTTTCTAGATCGATAAATACAACATACACCTCTTTCCCTTTTTATATAAATCTTTCACCGCTCTTAATAATCCAATAGCATCTCTTGTGCCCTTACCTCTTCTGACCAGTATCATAATAAAAAGTTGCAAATGTTCAAAAGGAAAATTGGATGTTCCTTATAGATGTAGCAGACCTTGCATGTTTCAAATTTCAAATGAGAATAAAACACATTGAATTATAGGATGGAAACAAATTTTGTGTCAAACTAATAGAAATAAAATGTTGTTTTCAAATAACCAAAGAGGGGGCCATTTTCTAGTCATCTCAGAGGATTTATCTGTTCCGAACGATTTCATTTATTGCGGATATAACGTTGTAATTCACACAGTTGGAGCCATTATTTTATGCGAAAAAACTTCATTACTTGGCGGGAAATCGAACCGAAATTTTTCGCGTGGTTGTCGTGTACAATAACCACTACTCGAACGATTGCTCTACTCAAACTTCACTTAACAAGTGGTGTAGTGTTTCTTTCTAAGAACGATAATACGAAAAGTGCTGTTGATCAATGAAATGTTTCGAATGTCCTGGTAATTTTCTTGCTCTTTCCCAGCCAACATTCGTAAATCGTCTCTATCATGATACAGGTGTTTGCTTCCACATTCTTAAGTATTGCTAGTCCAGATGAGCAGTGGCGAAGGGTCGTAAGAGGCCTGAGGCCCGTCCTACCCATTTGCTTTCAAAAATTTAATTTATAATTAATTCATTTTCCTTGCACAGAATATATGATTGTTTTCTACGTTGAAAAAATATGTATTGTTCGATAAAGAAATCGTGGTTAGCAACACTGCTGGGAGTCTCACCGAGCAGTGTCTCAGGTGGTAGTAGAACTACCGCCAAGCTACTCAGAAAATCCCGCGAGAGAATGTGTTGCTAATGACCTGCGAAAGAGACCGGCCTCAGCGCTTATCGACTTTCGTTTCTACATAAAGCGTTTATCTCGAGACCTTCGATTTCGATTCGATATGTCAAACAAATAAAGAGCAAGAGAACGTTGGCCCCATTCCGTACCAACTTTGCTTAATTTTGCGGACTCTAATGCAACGCAAAAGCTGGAACAAGGAATTCTAAAGGTGCTACGCCTATTATTATCGCAAACTAATACCCCTTTATTCCGTTACGTTGGCGCAAATCTGTACGAAATCAGTCTCGCTGAGTTCATTCGAATTGAGTAGAGTGTGCGTGTTTTTGAGATATTGTGAGTGACATTTTGTTTCTTACATTTGCAAAAGTGAATGAGAGAAAATGTCAGTAAGTGGAGAATATGAACATAATATAATTCCTATTAAAGAATCATCTATGTCAGTGGTCTTTTGAAAATTAATGTGATATTCAGGAACGAAGACCAACTCCTGTGTTCAAAATAGTACAAACAGAGGGCAAGAGAGTTCTGCCGGCATTGGTAAATATATATATTTCTAGTTGTTGAAATAAAGAGCATCGTATGAAAAATATTTAAGTCTGATTCTGTTTTTAAAGGGGAATTAAGTGACACACAATACAGTGGTGCCTACCCCCCTCATCTCCATGACGCACCTTCCCTCAATTGTCTATCAGTAGGTGTTCTTCCTTGAAAAAAATCTCTTCGATTAATTTTTACACCACCTCAAGCATATTTATATAGATTTTTAACCCCCTAAAATATTTCAATGACGCAGTTTGCGTCATAGCCCCCCTTTGTGGGCACCCCTGCACTATATGACTTGATTGAACGATTGTCATGTGTTTTGAACAATATAATTAAAGACGAAATTTTACAAGCAGAGTTTGTTTTAGTACAAGTAGACTAAACAACATATGTTTCTTGTGAAGCGCAGATAATGTGATAGTCCATCTTCTTCACTCGATCACGCCCGAATAAAACAATTAAATTGCATTACGGAGAATTAAGATCAACTATGAGTCACATACGTGAACTTTATTATGAAAATTGAGATCCGGATTGAATAAGTGCTGTCGATGGGCTACAATGACGTTAAATTTATCTGAATTTGTCTTCTTGTGTTTCTGTAGTAAAATAATCATCTCTAATCTGTTTCATTTTATTATTATTATTATTATTATTATTATTATTATTATTATTATTATTATTAGTAGTAGTAGTAGTAGTAGTAGTAGAAGAAGAAGAAGAAGAACATTGGGCCTACACTCTTGAATCTATCACCCTTCGCCACTGCAGATGAGAAGTCGATTCTTCACGATCACTTTGTTATAAAAAAGCAACGTGGGCGTGAATCGGTCTCGAACCTAGGTTGGATAATTGTATTGCTCGTAAGTCCGCTACGTTACCAATACACTATCATACCACATAAAACTAAACACCAAATACTACTAACTTCAGGTTTGGAACGAACGGCTTCTACTTGTAAGGCTATTTATAGCAAAGTGCACAACGAAATTCATTTATTCGACCACCTAGAGACAAATTAGTGCCCACTAATAAGCAAAATAACATACAATCCAGGAAACATTACAGAAATAATAACATTATGCAGTAATTTCGCCGTGCAAGTTCAAAAGTAGGCAAATAATAATAATAATAATAATAATAATAATAATAATAATAATAATAGTACTAGTAGTAGTAGTAGTAATAGACAATCATATTTTTAAAGTGAACAATTATTATTATTATTATTATTATTATTATTATTATTATTATTATTATTATTATTATTATTATTATTATTATTGGATAATTCCTCGGATCTAGGCCTGTGCTATATGTCGAAGCAGGAAAACACGTGTGTCATTATTTCAAAAGTACATTTATTGAAGGGTCCTCCACAGACTCCCAGATGGGGTTCCACTCAAAATTTTCAAATGGCAAGGGAAGTCAAAAAGCATGTCGTTGGAAAGCTATTGCTAAATGAAAGTAAACAAATCTGGACGCTCTACGATAACACTGTGCAAACATCTTGCTTTTTAGTTCTTCTTTCTGTAGTCGGGTTTTAGTTTGTTTTCGCTTTAATTCCTGGACTCAACGGAAGGAAAGGAAATTGTTCCTAGTGTGAGATTCCGCTCTTTGGACTCAGTAATGTCTAAATAAGTAAACAAAGAAAGAAATATACAGTAATAAAGTAAAAGAAAATTAAGAAATATAGAAAAGAAAAGAAATAACATTTGATATCTTTGAGTATAGAACTGACTAGTTAACATATAGTGTAGAATGGTGCTACTTATGCTCATTGTCTGGATTATGAAGTATGAAATGATTCAAACAAAACATTTCTTGCACCAGGAACAGCGAATAGGTGCAAATGTCTCACGATGACAACAGTGTCGATTGCAAAATGAAAAGCGAATGCGCTGTGAGAATCGAAATGAGGATGCACATTTTGACCGGCTGCCATTTTCATAAGGTAATTTTAGAGACTCAAGACTTGTTCCGTCATCTTTCCTTTCGCAACAGCTTTCCAACGATATGCTACTTGATCTCCCTTGTCATTTGGAAATTTTGAGTATGACCCCGTCTGAGACAAATATTTTTATTTTCAATCATTGTACTTTTGAAATTGTACTCAAGTGTTTTCCTGTTTTGACATCTGTCCCATCGATTCAGATTTATCGGGGTGGTCATAAACATTACAATGACTTTTTGCTGACATTTTAGCCAGCAGCCATTTTGGACAGGATAACTTTAGAGACTCGAAACTTCTTCCATTTTCTTTCATTTCCCAACAGGTTTCCAGCGATATGCTACTTGACCCCTGTACCATTTGCAATTTTTGGTTGGACCCCGCCTTGGACCCTGCGGGTGGCCCTGGGACAACACTTTTTGATTTGATACGTTGTACTTTTAAAATGATCAAACACGTGTTTCTCTGTTTCGGCATCTGTCCCGCCGTTTGCGATTTCTAGGAGTGGAAACAGATTTTCTGGACACCCAGTATATTCATATAACTCGCATAGTATAAGCATTTGGAAATTTTTTATTACAGTTTCGTGATAAGCGTCATTAGTGCTTTGTATAAACCATATTCCATATCGATATATAATCTCTCTCTCTTCCCTTGTTAGTTCCATAGTTGAAGACAGTGGTGGCCAATATTTGAAATGAAATGAAATCTTTGAGTTTTACGTCCCACGGTTATACCGGTTAGGCTAAAGGAGACGGTGATTATGAGAAATGAGTGAAATGGTGGAATGAAGAAAGTGGGAGGAAACGGGAGAACCCCGAGAAAACCCACGAGCACGGTGTTTTGGCCAATATTTAACGCACGTAGTCCAGAACAAAGTAATTTTCCAGATTTCTACAACACCTGAGGCCAAGGTTCGCTCAATGTGTGTAGTTATACATTTTATGAATATTTGTTGTATTCTCCGTACCCTACTTCTTATATTATGTATCTCGGCCAATTAGAGCCTAAAATACGATCATTTGAATACGTAATTTGGAATTTGGAATTTTCTAAAAATCGGCCTTACCTTGCAGAATGTGATTTAGATTTGAGTTTAGCGTCCCTTTCGATAGCGAGTCTGCATGAGACGTGGAATACAAACTATATGAGCTTCCGCTGGAATCGAACCCGGGTCTTCAGGGCCAAAGGCGTGTACGCTAACCACATAGCCACAAGAGAGCAGAATGGTCTTGATAATGAAAAAATGACAAAAGTACGTTTTTACAAAGTTAAAAATCAATTCTTGATTCAGGTAGGCCTATATAATGATTATTCAGGTATATTCAGATATTCAGACATCCTGTTACGCTTTGTAACGTATAATCCATGGATTATTAGTTATTGTTTTGATAGTATTTGAATGAATATTTTGAGCATGTTGTTTTGCACCGATTCGATTATCGTTTCATTTTTCCTTGGTGTACTTATGCCATCTGGCGGGATTACGAGGGGCTCCCTCTACAGACACTCATAGTTGTGCTGGAAGCATATTTTCGAAATACACTGAACTCTAGCCAGAAGGCATTGTGAACGGGGTTACGCTTGGCAACAATGTAGTAAAAATGAATGACGTTTATATCGCGATCACGAGTCATGACCTATATATACCACAAAGTAAACGCCAGCTGGTGTCGGTCCTGGTAGCTGAGTGGGTTAGCGCAACATACTAGTAAGGAAAATCGTTGTTGGCGTGGGTTCAAGTCCTGCTTTAGGAAAGTTTTTTTTTACTACTTTAAAAAATTTTTTATAATACTTCTTTCGTTAAAATAAGATTAAAATAATATTGAAAAAGTGATTTAACGATTATTTTTTAAAATTTTCATTAAACTCCTTTCCTTAAAATAAGTTTGCCCTTGTACTTATACAGATCCATAGTAAAAGTAGTAATAATAATAATAATAATAATAATAATAATAATAATAATAATAATAATAATAATAATAATAATAATAATAATAATAGTAGTAGTAGTAGGAACTGGTAAGAATGCAATTGAGCATTCGTTTCCGTGCGATGTTGCCAAACCTAACGCCTTCTGGCTAGGGCTGAGTGTATTTCGAAAATATGCGTGCTGGAATGTCCCCTAAGAGGAACTAAAAATTAACTGGTCTGCTATTGTGGTGCAGATCAGTAGCTATTATAGCCTAGTTACTAAATTCTAAAAAGGAATCAGTTGTTTAATATCTACAGTGATATTCAAGAGATTATATATATATATATATATATATATATATATATATATATATATATATATATATATATATATATATATATATATATATATATATATATATATAAGTAAAGTAAAGTCGTTAAATTATACAAATGACTGTAGAAGTCAGTGTTCGTAGTTTGAGGGAAATTTCTCTAATCTAGCGAAATTTCGTAGGTAAATTTAGCAAAAAGAGAAAAAAGGGAATTTTTCGATAAAAAGTGAAAAACCCAGAGAAATTTTCGTACTGACTGATTGACCAATATAAATGCTTAAATTTTAATGTCCTCCAGAAATAAACCAAAACAATAGCATTAGTTTGTGTATGTTTCGTGTGGGTATCTTCAAAGTATCATGATTTAAACCAATGGTTGTTGGGTGTATTTGTGTGTATTTTTTGTTTTAAAAAGTGAAGGAAAAAGTAGAGAAGTAGAAGCAGAGAGCAAATAAATAAAACAAATGTGATTGGCACTTCCTTTACTCTCAACAAACTAGAGAAAATTTGGTAAGAAAAGGGAAAATTTTGTATCAGATGAGGGACATTTTCTTAAGAAAACCTACGAACACTGGTAGAAGTCGGTTTTCTGTAACCTCGCGGAAGCTACTTGTCTTGCTTGAAAACCTGCATTGGATTAATACAGCAGATAATAACGTAAGTAATTCCTTTTCATAACTTCATTTGTCTTCTATAAGGCTAGTTATGTCCGCAGTTTCCTAAATTACTTTACATAATTGCCGGTAGCTTTTTCTAGCATATACTTAAAACCATTAGATTTCTGCCATATTACCAGGCATTGCGTGACGTGTTACAACAAGATAGCTGCTTACGGGGCAGAATAGTAGATATATTTGATTGGCTAATAATTAGAATGCAGAGAAAACTAAATACATGGAAGTGCGCCGGGACCGTAATACGGCAAATTGTGGAGGCGTTAAAATATTAAATAATACTTTTGATAAAGTGAATACTTTCAAATATTTAGGATCAATATTAACAGACGAAAATCATATTCACGAAGAAATTAAATGTCGACTAAAAGCAGAGAATTCGTGTTACTATTCGGTTCAAAATCTCTTGTCGTCGCGAATTCTGTCGAGGAATTTGAAGCTTAAAATATATAAAACGATAATCATGCCTGTTGTTCTGTATGGTTGCGAAACATGGTCGCTTACTCTGAGGGAAGAACATAGACTGAAAGTATTTGAGAACAGGATCCTGAGAAGAATATTCGGACCCAAGAGGAACGAGAATGGGGAATGGCGGAAGCTTCATAACGAGGAACTACATAGTTTATACGGTTTACCCAACATTGTTAGGGTCGCCAAGTCTAGGAGGCTTAGGTGGGCAGGTCATGTAGCTAGAATGGAAGAAAGTAGAAACGCTTTCAAAGTCTTGACTGGTAGACCCATAGGAAAACGACCATTAGGAAGACCTAGGCGCAGATGGGAGGATAATATTAAGATGGATCTCGCAGAGATAGGAATACAAAGTAGAAACTGGATCCAATTAGCTAAGAATAGAAGTCAGTGGAGAGCTTTTGTGAACGCGGCACTGAACCTCCGGGTTCCATAAGCCATAGAGTTAGTTAGTTAATAATTAGAAAATTTAACCGGGCCAAAATTATTGTTTGCTTCTATAACTTAAGTCATTTTTTAAAATTGTTATATATAGTTCTTGTTCAGGGAACATTTGAAATGTTCAATTTAAATTGGTTGGTAGTTTCGAGTATTATTTTGCAAAACTTTTATCTTACTATTAATGTTGAGCTACATTCATTGGTTTTCAGTATTCTTTTCCATATTCAGTGTGATATTACATATCACTAAAATTAAGTTGTGGGGAAAATGCCTCAGCGTTCTTCACTCCCACCCATATGGGTGCGGCACTTTTCAAAGCATTAGTCAAGAGAACAAAATTGAAACTAATCAAAATCGAAAGTGGCGTAATGAGTGTATGGTTACACAATTTCAGCAGAACTTCCTTTAAATTTCTGTATGAGGGAGGGGATTGTAATCGCATGATAGCGAGATCACTCGTAGATATGTATGTTTATATACATATATAAAAGGAGAAATAGGTTCAGTGTTTCATATTTTCTAGTGAATAATAATTTCAGTATTACTCATAGTGAAAGAGCAAAATTAGGCAAGGTTCTAGCCTGTCCCCTGGGGGTTCACCTCCAGATCTATCACCCAGAGGTCAAGTTAGGCGAATTATGACAAAGTAAGGTCTTTCAAACTATTAACTAACCAAAATACCTCTTACATAAAAGGATTTCTTCCAATCTATAATATAAAATAACAGTGGATGCAGAGCAGAGATGGCATGGGTCAATGATAACTTCACCCACTGACCCACCACCCAACGTGACTCACCAAGACCCAGCACGCACCGTGACCCACTCTGACATACCACCCACTCCGACAAACCAAAACCCATCGTCATCAACTCTGACTCATGATCTACACCCTCTTCTCTACTGACTAAAGAGTTTGCACTTGTAATAAAACAAGCCTGTAGAATTCTCACTAATCGAAGTTTGAATTTCTATGGTCAGTCGTTCAAGCATCGCTTTGTTACAATAATGCTGAATCTGACCTTTACGATATAAAATAGTAAAGAGTTTGTCATGGACCAAATTACGATGAATTTCAATTAAATTATCATGGTATAATTATTTCCTTGTTAAATTACCGATACTTTTCAGTGAAAAAATGATGAAATTTGAAAGTCCCAAATCAAGGTAAGTACACCAATATAAAGGAAAAGAAACTGTGAAATTTTCCATATAATTAAGCGCACGATACAAACTTAAAATTTCCATGTAATTAAGCTTACAGTACAAATTTTGTCTATCTTTCTCACAACTTTATGGGTTGATTGCCTTGTGCTCTGAACGCTTCATATAATAAGTAGAAGCTTCAGCAATTATTATAACAGACAACAGTGGATATATAAAGCGGAGCACTGTAATTTTTGTTTCTCAATTAATAATTGTTTCTGAATTTGTTTCTCAACTAATATCGATCGTTTTCGATTGTTTTTACAAATCAAACCACAACCAATTTCCCATATATAGAAAGACCCCATAAAAAAGATTAAAAAAAAAACATACTAGAACACGTTCTGTTTATTTTTAATAAAGAGTTAATATACTGAATTTCAGCTAAGTTGTACGGCTTCTAAGATACTAAATTTTTTCGCAAAAATTTGGATCCCCACTACCCCCTTAGGATATGCATTATAATGAAAGCGATATGATAACATCCCAGTTTGGATTAAGGCCTAAATATATACCAAAATTCACTTAATTTGACTTTACAATTTGGTCGTGATGATCAGGTACACATAGTTACATTTAATTTTATATATATAATATTTCATGTATTACAGGTGTGTTTTTTCCAATAGTTAGCTCCTCTAAAAACTCACAGGTAGTGTCTCTCGAACGCCAAGTAGTAAGTTCTAGTGCTACTATTACAATTACATATATCAATATACAAAAGTTCTTGTTTTCACTTAGATATACTCATCTCAGGTAAGTAAACAGAAACAAATGAGAAAGAAAGAGAAATGGAGCCCTTGAAAGTAAAACGTAGACAAATTCACCAGTGTTCAGAAGACGCTGTTTACAATGCACTGAGTAGAGTGGGTCAGAGTGGATCGTGGTGAGTCGGTGGGTCGTACTAGTTCACATCCTGTTGACTCACGACCCACTGTCCCATTCACAAACTTGATCCATTCCATCCATATATAGTATATATATAATCCTTCAATGCAAGTGGAATTTTTCTTAATAATTTTGAATAAATTATTTTGTCCTAACTGACCGAACTTGCCCTAATAAAACAAAAGTGACCAGGAACATCAATAATATCAGACAATGCAAAACAATACACCCATTGTGCAAACAAATGAATTTCAAAGTACATCACACTGTATCCAACAAAAACATTTTCTAAACCCATAAAACCCAAACATATACAAGCAAGATAGAATCAGGAAATAGAACACTAAAACTATAAAATGTGCACAGAACACACGAGGTGTAAAGCAATATAATGCAATATATAAATACTTCGACAGATTCCATTATTGATTGGCTAATAATTTGAAAATTTAATCGGGCCAAAATTGTTGTTTGCTTGCATAACTTAATATTTTTTAAATATTTTTATATAGGTACAAGGGCGCCCATGTTGTGGTTTCCAAGGGGGGGGCAAGTATAAGCGACATTTCAAATATAGTTTCAAATTTTGCTGCAACTATTCTAAAAATTCAATTGACTTTTCGATATTCCGAAGTACAATTTCTTCAAGGGGGCAAGCGCCTCCTTGCCCCTCTAATGGGCGCCCTTGTATAGGTATAGTTTATGTTCAGCGAATATTTGAAAGTTAAATATACTGTTTGTTCATTTTCAATTGCCTGGTAGTTTCGAGTGTTGTTTTACAAAACTTCTATCTTACTATTAATGTCGAGCTAGATTAATTAAGGTTTAGCAGGTACTATATTTGAAGATTACATATCCTTTTCCATATTCAGTATGACATTATATATCACTGAAATTAAGTCGGAGGAGAACCGGCTTCACCGTTCTTCTCTTCCATCGGAAGCGTCACTTTTCGATCAAAATTGAAAGTGGCGCAACAATTGTATGAATACAGCTTCGAGTTATGAAAAAAGGGGAAGAAACTACACATTAGTCATTCACGCTCTAAGCTCCAGGGGTAAAAGTGCAGGGGAACGCGGGGGACGCCATCCCCTCACTTCCCGAAAATATCTGTGGCGTCCCCCCACTTTATAAAAAATTACAATATGCAAAGATAGGCACGGGGGACGGTGTGACGTCATGCGTCCTCCTACTTTTTCAAATCCACTTTTACCCCTGCCAAGCTCACATAAAACAATAGTTCAGTCAATTTAACGAAAACGTTAATGTTAAGTATTACTATCGTACTTCTGCTGCAGAACACATTAATATCAGAAGACATTAGTATCAAGTAACGTAAGTAGGCCTACTACATTTATGTAGTCAGGGCCGTCGCGTGGGTTGTAAGCGCTCGGGGCGAGAATTCCCAGCCATCTTTCCCCAGTGTATTACGAAAAACAAGCAGAGTTTATTCTGCATTCCTAGATTTAAATATGAAATGTCAGATCATAATGTAAGACAAAATAAGTTAGTATTATGTCATTTTTTTTAAGTGAATGGCTTTTGCCATTAAAACATAAAAGTTAACAAAAACATGGTATTGAATCATTGAAATCGAGTGCTATTCTTCTTTATTTTGAACTTTACACATCAATATAGTAATAGCATAGAATGTATAAATAACGATACAGATATTTAAAGATTAAAAAAAAAAAAAAAAAACTCTTCTCGCAAAGAACTGGAGAGAGTTCCAGTTGAATAACCCTAGACGATGTTTTACATTACCGGTAATTTTCAAGTTCAATACTCTATCGGCATCTCTCAAAGATCTCATCTAGATCCCCTGTTGTTTCTTCTTGTTATTAATGTTATTACTCTGTATATTAAAACTTCTCAAGTTCTTTTTTGCTCATGATCTCAAATTATACTCCAAAGTTAGTTCAATTGATGACTACGTGAAACTTCAACAGGATCTACAGAGAAAAAATGAAATGAAATCTTTAAGTTTTACGTCCTACGCTTATGCCGGTTAGGCTAAAGGAGACGGTGATGATGAGAGATGAGTGAAATGGTGGAATGAAGAAAGTGGGAGAACCCCGAGAAAACCCATGAGCACGGTGTTTGTCCACCACAAAGTTCACTTGGCGGAGGCTGGGACCGAACCCGGGACTCCAAGCACCAGAGGTGAACGCTCTACCACTGAGCCACCGCGCCCCCCTAGGATCTACAGAGAGTTCAAATATGATGTGATAAGAATAAATTAGTCCTGAATGTGTCCAAATGTAAATCTCTGTCTTTCGCGAGGAAAGAAAATCCAATTAACTTTGCCTGTAAAATACGTGGCACTTTCTTCCAAATACTATCAAAGATCTGAGATTTTTTTAAAAGCAAATTAACCTTTGCTCAACACGTTGACACAATGACGGTTTAACCTAGGTTTATTGGATAGGACAGGATTTCTACAAAGAATCAACATTTATAAGGTTATAGTTTTCGTATGTAAGGTCAAAATTAGAATACTGTTGCACTGTTTGGACGTCACTAAACACTTTGTTGTAATAGAAAACATACAGTTTAAATTTTTTAAAATGCTTGCATATAAGAAAACCGGTTTCTACCCAAAGTATGTCCCCTTTGAAGACTTAGTACCAAATTTTAGTTTTCAAACATTAGAGAAAGGGAGATGGGTTTTGTGTTTTTGTTCTTACATAAATTATTAAACGGTAAAATTGACGTACAGAATTAGTCAGAAGTATTATTACGTATCCCAACAGGCAAGACTAGAACAGCAAACACTGGGACATTCCATCGTAGAAAAGCAAGAACTAACATATTACATAAGTCTCCTCTATGGAGAATGTGTGCTTTATACAACGAAATGATTAAATTTCATGTAATAAATGTATTCAGTATTTCCGAAAACAAGTTCAAAATAATTGTCAGGCAATAACTTGTGCATAATTAAACGACGTATATTTGTGTGTGAATAATAATATATGTATAATAGTGTATGTTAGATAATTATCGATACTATAACTGGGCATTAAGCCTGTTGTGTTGTCCTTACGAAATAAATAAATAAATTTTACTTCGCCGTAGCCTGATCATTATTAAAATATCTCAAATGACATTATTTAAAAAAAAAAAAGATTCATTTACTAACATAATCTGAATTCCTTGAATTTTGTTGATTTGTCGTCCCGGCGCGCCCTTTGGTCGCTGCGCCCGAGGCAATTGCCCCGGTCGCCCTGGCCAAGCGACGGCCCTGCATGTTATAGCTTTGCACTAGTGTTCAGAAATAAAAGTATCTTTCAAATGCTACGAATTTGTCCCATGGTTAGTGTTTCGAACATCCTTATATTCCCCCAAAATTAATAATCAGTCTGTTTGTCCGTTATTCTATACAATAACTCTTACATGGATGTGAATTTTTAAAATTCTGCTTTTTGCAATAGATGGCTAGAGTTTCTTGACCGAGTTCGCTAACGAATTAATTGATAACGGTGCTTTAACGGTGGCTATCTGTAGCCCATATCCCATGTACGTAAGCGAATTTTGAATTATGTTATAAATAGATTGGTAGAACAATAATTTTGACCGAGTTCTGTATTGGAATCAGTCCGTTAACGTATTAAAGGATAATCACGACTTTAACCGTGACCATCTGTAGCCCATATACCATACAGTAAGCAATTTATTTTGAATTTTGTTTTCCCAACAGTTTCCAAAGCAATTATCTCGACCAATTTCGTTACTGAAGTCAATCTGTTATCATATTAACGGGACGGTGCCACCTCTCACCCATATTCCATACATGTAAGCAGATTTTAAAATTTATTTCTTGCAATAGATATGTAGAGCAATTACTTTGATCGAGTTCATTAATGGAGTCAACACGTTATGAAAACGACGATTTTAAGTGACTATCTCTAGCCCATATCTCAAAGACATAAGTGAATTTTTGAATTGTGTTTTCTTTGCAACAGATAGCTAAATCAATTATCTCAACCAACATCGGTAATAGAGTCTATCCGTTAACGTTTCACTTTAATGTGGCTATGTAGCCCAAATACTACACACGTTAGCGAATTTTTAAATTCTGTTTTTCCAACAGGTTATCAGAGCAATTATCTTGACCAGGTTCTTTAACGGACTTAATCCGTTAACATATTAACGGGTTAGGATTAGGAATTACATTTTTTTTGCATCTGTGACCACGTTAGCCCGTCATGTATGAGGAACGATATCCCTCGCCGATTACACTATCGAAGAAAAGGGCAGGAAGGAGGCGGCCTGCGACCTGTATGTTAGGTACAATTTCGGCATTTGCATGGTGTAAATGGGAAACCCAGGAAAACTTCACTCACTATCAGGATGGCTCGCCTGAAAAAGCTTTTTACTTTTTCAACCGAATGTCCCCACCGGGATCACTCGCAGCAAAAACGAGAGCGTTAGCGAGTAGATTAAGAGGAGCCACAACACATTAACAAATAACGGCGAAATTAATAGTAGCCACCTCTACCAATATCCCATACATGTAAGCGGATTTTAAAATTCTGTTTCTTGCAATAGGTAGCTAGACCGATTACTTTGACCGACATCGTTAATGGAATTTTTCAACCGAACTACGCGGAAACAAAGCACAAACTTTTGACAGCTAGATATCTCGGAGAACTACAATTCCACTGGAAATTCAGTATTTAATTTGATCTCCAACTTTGCTATTCATTTTGAAAGTGACTTAATGAGTTTTTCAAGCATTCTCTATATATCCGAAGAACCATGAGAAAATATAAAAATGAACGTTACTCCTATACTACTGTTGGATTTCTGGAAACAGAACTTTATAATGTTAGGTTCTTTTCTCACTACTTTTAAATTCCATGTTTTTATCTGTTCTCGCCTTTCTTTTTCTTCTCTCCTCTTCTCTTTCTGCCTAATTTCTGAACCTTTGTGTAATAGATATCCATTGGTTTTAGTTGTGTGTTTGTTTTCCCTACCTCAACTTATGAATCTTGTTTCGTCTCTGTTTTTTCTTTCATTTTATTGATACTAATACATGTATAATTTGAAATTAGAATTGCGCTCAATGTGTTTGCTGATTTTAGTATGGGAGAGAGGAAAAGAGGAAAGAGAGGGGTTCTGTTTACCAGACACGATTATGGGATAAGAATATGTATATTGGGTGGCCTAGCTGCACGGCGTTAGTTGTCGCAATTTTTTTGGTTCAGAGTATACCAAGCTAATACTGTGACAACGGTATCAAGAACATCGGACTAAGACATATGTCACCCCATGATGTGATCATATTGCGTAGTTCACTGCCCAATCGCCGCTGTATACTGTTCCTCTTTGTCCATTTCATGCACATATGCATCACTCGTAAGGTGGTATGCTTTCTATTGTTACTAATTTATTGGTATGAGAAGCAGCATTTCCATAAACCGATCGTGCGAGTTCGTTTGAAAGCAGTCGACTGTTATTGAGCCCTTTGACGTCTACGAAGCATGATGACGGCTGTCCACACACTTTCTCCGTTTCCCAACTCCAGTCCATCAACCAAGGTGATGCTGAACCCATGCATCTGCTATTCTGATGAAATTTGAATTTCGTACCTATACCTTGTAGTATAAATCCCACGAATTGTATTAGGTCTCCTCCATGTGCCTCATTTCCAAAGGCCAAAATAAAACTAAATAAAATAAAGTAAAATATAAAGACTAGAATACCTAGTTCATCAAACTAATTGCCGTCTGCAACCATTCACCTTTGCCATTGCTCCGCGGTGAAAGAAATTTGTAATTAACGAAGAAGTCCTCAATCGTACGTTGCACCGCCCGATCACAGAGGTCATCCCTCCCACGATAGGATCGAGATGCCGAACGAGGTGGTGGTCAGGGGAAGAAGTGTTCTCATGAAGAATCTGCACCGTTTTTAGATCGCCATATATGCAAGCAGTCATCCAACATGAAGACACCGTATCTGTTGACTTGTGGACAAGTTTGACGTGGATTTCATGGAGTTCACTAAGTGTTTGTATTCATGGTTTCACCTCTCCTGAGAGAAATACGATGGATCACTACCACCATAGATCACTACATTACGAAAACATCCTCTATGGTGTGGGAAACCATCCTGCATTTTGATCACGATCCTGCCCTAACAGATCCACTTTTCATTTAAAATGACAATACGATGCAACAAATCTTCCAAATTATTACATACACTCAGCGAACTGCACACGCGTGGTCCACATGACGATTCTTGTAGCGGTGTGAATTCATGTAGCACTCATGAGTCCAATTTCTCACTTGCCAATTGCACGGAGACACCAAACGACAGTGGTATATGGTGTATGCCCAACTTGTCTGCAATGGTACGAACATTATTCCAAGAGTCTGCTTCCATGGTGTTCGTAAGGAGCTCATCCGAGTATTTTGTTGGTTGATGCCCATGGGGCTCATTTTCAATACAGATAAAAAGGAAACGATTCGTTCGTTCTTTATTTCTGGCCCAAATGCACTGTTAATGATTTTTGTAGCTTGCTGTGGGGAATGCCCCCAACTACTTTTTGAGTGTCTGGACACACAAACCTGTTTGCTGCTGAATTTTTGATGTTACACGCCTGACTTTGGTCCATCTCTGTGTTGTGTTGCTGAGGTTAAGTTTTATACTAGAAGTCGAATGGATATTTCACGAACTTAGAACGTTACTTTCGTTCTTTATTGATGATGCAGTTTTCACAAACAGTAGTGTATGTCAGTAGAATATGTAACTAATTGAATAATAACAACAATGTTTCAGCACTAAATTGAATTTTTATAACTATTGTATAAAAAAGCTGGAGTCGCTTTTTAAGAAAACATTGTAAAGGAAATCAAGAAAAAATATTTGTGATACATTGTAGGGTTACTTATGAGCAGGGCCCGGATCTTGTTGACCTAAAATTTTCTAAAAAGTGGCTTATAAAATGACACTAAAATTCCTGTAAAATGACCCTAAAATTCACAAAAATTGACCTTAAAACTTGAGTTTTTGAAACGTTTATTTAGTTAAACATTGGCATTTTTTAAATATCTATTGCATTTTAATTACCATTTCTCACTCATTTTCAAAAATTTTGTTTCAGTTAGTTGCAGTCCATTGATCATTTGTGTCTTTGGTATTAAAAAAGCACAATATTAAAATTAAACTTTGCACAATTTAGTAAATACTTAAGGATTTCTTTGCACTACAGATATATAGGGCTATGTCCAGTTAAGCAACATATAAACACTTTATAAGCTGTGACACAACAAACTAACTCAGAAACTTACTTTGTAATCGTCACAAAATTTAGCTCATACCTTATTCAGCATTACAGATGATAACTGTAAACATGCGCAAGTTCTCTTGAGTGAATGAGCGCCTGTTATCCGCTAGTACACTCTTAAATTTGGAAAAGCTCCTTTCAATGTCAACAAAAGCTATGGGCGCATACTTGAAATGAAACTATGTCATTGGGGCTTAAATCTTCAACTTTGGAGGATAACATTTCAACTTGCAGTACACTTGAAATTGCACATAAAGTATTGTATCCATTGTTTCTTTCCAGCACATGTTTCAATTTACACAGAACACTGTTGCCAACATCACCTGGCACTTTTTTCCAACGCCGCTTTTGTTTCTTGAACTACGAGTAACGATTCCGCAAGAGAAGCACCTTTTTCCTGAAGACGCATGATAGATGTAAGCACAAAACCGAAATTCGATTTTATATATACCAATTGACACTCTACTTCACTGTCGGAAAACAAATCCTGGGGATACCTGGATTGCCTTTGCATCTTGTAATTCAAATGAGTTAACGACACGCTTTACTACATTAGAATTATCTCAGTACTAAACACAAGCGTCGATCCACGTTCCCCATCTCGTAACAACAGGTTGTGGTGGCAAAGGAATGTTGGTGCGGCAGATTTGAATGCCCTTCTGCGGGATGGGGGCCTTCTGTGAGATGGAGAAATCTTTTTGACATTCGAAACTAAGGAATCGATTTTAGGAAAATATGCCCGTACTTCTTCTGCCACTCGGTGTAAACCATGAGCTAAGCACGTTACATGGATCATTTTTAGATAAGACGATTTTATTGAATTACTAACCTTATTTGTAACAGAGCAGCATCTGTTACAAAAATAAGAACATGGTCATGTTGGATACCTTCAGGCCAAAGTAGGGACATAGATTTATCGAAAAATCTACATATTGTAAAATAGTTGACATATTCCAACACTTGACTACTTAGCAAAAATATTTTGCTAGGTTCGGCGACTTTCATTCATCCAACAATAGCATTGGCTATATACCGTCCCTCCACATCACTAGTATCGTCTATAGAAACAAAAATTTTCTGATTCCGAAGTTTCTCTCTTATTTTTCTTATTGTGTCCTCGTAACACTTTGGCATGTAATTTTTCCTAAGAGTCGATTCGTCTGGAATGGAATGACCTGTATGACGTTCCAGGAAATTCCGCTATTTCACATTGTTGAGTTTCCAAAGAGGAATGTTTGAAAACACGAAAATTTCACAGAATTCTTTTGAAAACTCTGATGATTTGCCTTTACTATTCGAAGCATTCTCCACAAGTAACAACTGTCAGCACTTCTTTGTATATTCGTTTTCTACTGCGCGTAAATGTTTCTTGCGGCTGATATGCTTTTGCAAAGTGCATCTTTTCTCTGCTGTCACTTTTACTTCACATACCTTGCAAAACAATATTGAACCGTCAGTACTAAAAACATCCTCACCAAATTTAGAAACAATCTGCCTTAAATGAGAAGCTGTAGATGGTTTAGGCCTCGGCATTGTACGTACTGAAAAAGTAAATCCACTTCTGAGTTGAAACTAGGAAGCAAATTTAAAAGAATACAAGTTCGCAAGTGTAGACTGTATACACGAGAACAATAAATAAAAGCCCTGTTTAAAATCTGTACGTCTTCTATTTTTAGTCATTTACGTGATCACATCCTTTGTGGTCAACAACCCGAAACCATCTGCTTTGACCACCTACCAACTCCCACCCCTCATCAACCAATGCAGATTTTCCACCCCAATAATCAGGAAATAGGAAAAGAGATTATTTATCTTCGTGTTTTTCAAATCCGTAAACAGAGTTCATTTTAAAATTTCCTTATGTAGAAGAAAAAGAATAAGAAGACCATAAGTGACCTAAAAGTTACCATAAAATATTAAAAAGTGACCTAAAACTTCAAAATGACAAAAAGTGACCAAAAGTTGACCTAAAAAGAAATATTTTTAGACCCTAGAGTCGATGGATAACGTTTTTATTTAAATTTGTCTTGTCCTATGCGTAATAGAAAAAAGTTGACTTGTCAACAAGATCCGTGCCCTGCTTATGAGATATGGTCAAAATCCCTTTAGTTGTTTCTGAGAAATGAATTCATGCTAAGTGTAGACTACCTTTCGTTGATGTTTATACGCGGAACGATTGTAGGGCTGTTTTTGAGGAAATTGTTCGAAGAGAATTTATTCTCAAGAGTAAATACTTTCGCTGGATTTCTTTAAGAAAAATAATTTTATAGGATTGTTTATAGAATATTGATTTATGAAATACAAACGAAATTTATTATCCACAGCTGTTTTGAAAAATTCACAATTATTGATTACCCTGCAGTGAACAATTCTTATTTTTGGCCTAGGAAAGGAACAGGTTCTGTTTTTAATAAATTGAAGAAATTATATGTATAAATGGGTAGTACAGAAGTCCTTAACAGAATGTTTATAATTTTTTTTAAGGATCTCTGGAAAAGAAAGAAAAAATAAATATGTTACATAAAATTATTGGGTGGGACACATGGCAACGTCCACAGAGAGGGTTGTTTTGGGTAATATGGGTAGTTCGATAATATGAACAGCTCTAAAATTTTCATAGTATTACTCATACCAGAGCTTTATATTACTGAATTCGTTAGTTGATAACGTTATGAGAGCAGTTAAAAGCCAAATGCAAATATGCATGACGGTTGTGCTATTATATTGTGTTATTTTGGATGACAAAGGTAAGTAATTGTTATTTGCAGTGCACGATTCGTTGGTTGTAAATTTCGGTACCATGGATATAATAAGGAATTCACACACCATAAACTTCCCAGTACAAAAATAATCTTACGTTAATTTACAGACATTGCATTATCACTACACAGCAAAGGATGGAGCTGCTCAATTATGTTCTAACTACAGCGTTGTAAATTCCTAAATATTGTTATTTCGTATAATATGGGCATAAAATTATGCTTTCAACACCACATGCTGCCTGTAAACAATTGCAGACGATAACCATGAATAAGAATTCGCCAACCATCATCAACGATCATCAAGTAACCAAGATTAATGAAGTCAGCAATATATCTGGATAAAAGGAGCCAGAACATCATAGAAGGCATCAATCTTCACCGATTAATCATTACCTCCACTCTCTAGGACGCGTTTCTGAGAGTTCGTTTATCCTTACTACTTTCTAGGACGCCTGGTCTTTGAGTCTTGTCCTCCTCTCTGGGACTCCTGGTCTCTGAGTGATACCCATACACACTCCTTGAACGCAAGAGCCTTTGATTCTGTCACCCTAGGATGCTTGGTTTCTGGATTCCTACAAACTCCTAAATATCCGAGAGGAACTTGATACTTGAACTGTAATTAATTATTATTGTACATAAGATAATTTTTTGATAATGAAAAGTGATTGGGAAAAGTCCAAAATTCCAGCGTACCATTTTTAGCTCTACCCTAAAAAGACAGAATATTACAATATTGTGAGTAGAAAAATTATATTTTGCTTTAAAATACGCCTCTATCAGACTTTGAATAATTGGCTATAACCAACTGACAAGCCTCTTAAGACCACTGAAGAAAAATTATTACTAATTTGCGCCTAGTATTTAAATCCGTGATCATAATGGTTAGTCTCTCACTAAACTTACATTTTATAACAAATCACAACATGGCAAAAATTGGCAAATATGGAAAAGACAGTCAACGAATTCTGCACAATAGGAATTTGGCCTTTCTAACCCAAATCAAATAACAGACGATGCCTACATTAAAAACGAACTGGAATAAATGAGGGAAAACTATATTTTACTTTCATCATTTCATATAAATTTAAATTAATCACATTTGATTTCCGTGTCTAACATTCTAGTTTTTAAGTAACTAAGAATATTATAATACACATTGTGTATTTTCTTTTTAATGCTGTTATGTATTCTCTAGTGTTATTTCACACTTCAAATGTGTTAGTATTGTAGCATTAGTTCATTCATTATTGCATTTTGGTCTTAGTTTCTAATGGAAAATAATTTAGTTACTAATGACAAGCGCGTGAATGTTTTATCTATAAAGCCTGCCCACATTTCACGTACACTTTGTGGAATGTGGGCAATTGCAATAATGTTATTAGTTTTCTGGACAACCACTCAAATATTTTTAAAACAAATTTTATGAGACTATAGACAAGGCATTAGATTCAATATATGTTTCTGTAATATTTGTTTTTAAATTATATTTTAATATCTGTGAGAAATTTTAACAATTTGTTTTTAATTCCCATTTACTTAAAATTACTCTCTATATATACAGTTGGTAAATTGGGTTGGAGTTTAGTAGAGCTTCTCTCAGCACTGAAACTATATGAAACGTCGAACTACAATTTAAGCTGAAATTCGAACCACCGCAATGCGTTTAAATTTCAATCTCTTGTCACTAGCGGACAAATCATGTATGTACTTGTGGATGTGTTCACACATAACTTCGACACACATGCACCGAATTTGAGGATTCTTTTCTCGTTTGAAATAGTGTACTTCTGCAATTAAATTTCATAAAGATCTGATGATATTCTTAAGAGACTCTGCATCTTCTCAACGGTTAAGTGTTAATACCATAATTGAGTGTTTTCACGTATACATCCGTAACGCGTAGACCTATTTGAAAAGATAGAAGTTTGTTCATGCATATTACGTAGATTGACCCTTTTTATAGAAAGTTAATGGCCTACCTTTAGTTCAGGTACTTACCTAAACTACTGGGGTAACGAAAAAGTGAGGTAACACAAAAGTAAAAACATATTTTTCTAAAAAATATTTTTTTTAAAGTATTGACCGACTTAAAAAAATCATTTTTCTTTCACTCTCTTTCCTCTCTTATATCGGCTCTATATTTCTAATGGTTCCATCTTGGTTAGTCACAAAATCCTTCTATCAACCCATTTTCTTCTAAGTCAGTAGTCTTACAATCTACCTTCTTTTTGGTCTTCCTCTTTCTCTTTTGCCTTTTTGCTGATATAATCCTAATTTCTTCTCATAACGTAATAATACCACTGTATACCACTGTAATATTCTCTATTTGTACTTTCTTCGATATCTCATTCACTTTAACACCATTGTCTCTTACGTTTCTGATCTTATCCAACCCGGTAACACCCCCTCCCGCACACACACCTACCTACCTACCTACCTGAACATTTCCATTTCGAGCAAGTCCAGTTTTTTCTCTTGCATGTTCTTGATTCCTCAACTTTCTGCTCCTTACAGCATTGCAGGTCTCACTATGGTCATATAGGCTTTTCCTTTCACCTCGACACTTACCGTTTTATTAAAAACAATACCTGAGATTAACGCCATTTGAAGATATTAAAGACACCAAGGAGATGCGTCTTTAGTATCTTCAAATAGGACATTCATAATTAGGTTGAATATATCTAGGTACATGATGTCAAGGCAGATCCCTGATGTAATTCGACTCTGACAGGTATAAAGTCTATATAACCGGCGCTGCTCTTGACCCTTGTTCTAGCTTCTTCATACATATCTTGGGCAAGACGAACATATTTTTCTGGTACAGCTGTACTTCTCATACATCTCCAGATCTCTTGACACGGTACATTAAAATAATAATAATAAAAATGCTCGCTGAAAAGTAGAAAATAATTCATAAAATGAGTACTTACTTAGCTATAATTTAATAACATAAAACAATGACTTTTCGCTCCTATTTACTTAAATACCTACATTATACTCTATCTTCCCATACAAGATTAATTATGTTAAATTACCATTGTCTATAAAAAGAAATTGAAGTTTATGCTGAGCCAAACAAATTAATGCCTACTGTATAATGTAATAATTTGTGTAGGTGAGACAATGAGAGTGCGGGATTCTAGCCCTTCACCTATTTATTTTACAAATGTACAAAATAGTTTTTGTGTCAACAAAGTTTGATGTTTCTTCCTTATGATCAGAGGTGAAGGAAGTAATGTTTTATAAGGAAACCCCTTCGCTCATGGCAGCCACCGGGGTGTCTTGTAACGACTTCAGGTTATAGTCCTTAGGTAACCTCTCGGCTCATGGCAACTTCGCGAGGTATAGTTTGTGTTGAAGAATCCCCTTTGCTTCAATGCAGCCTCCAGGGATTTTAGGAAAGATAGAGCCCCTTCATCCAATGCGACCTCCAGAGGGTCAGCGATCAGTGGTCAACTGATGCCTTCTTCTTTGGCTCTACTTTTATAGGCCCTCTTCAAGTGACTCGTCCTCTTTCGGTTTCTATCGTGTTGATTTTCGTGTCTTTCTGGTCTCTGTATCGTCTGCTTGTTTATAAACAATAGCACGTGTTGTCTGTAAACATGTGCTCAAGCTGTAATGTGGGAATCCTACAATAAACGGTAATTTTCTGGGGCATTAATTTGTTTCGCTTGATACAGTTATTGTAAACAGAATTTTTTGATAAATTTTTACATCTTGACAGTTTTTACTATTGTTTCTCGTTATTAGCATTAGTTTTATAGTTAACAGCGATAAAAAACTTAGGTATTTTAGTAGATACGCCCGTAAAGTGATTACTCTCTAATATATTAAATAAGTACTTATGTTTATAGGATAGGTGAATTATTTTCTGCCCTTAGCGCTGTTTTTATTATTTTCTGCTTTTTAGTGGTTTTAAGTGCTTTTTTGTTATCTTCTGCTTTTTAACACCTTTTTAAAGTCAGTTAATATATTTTTAAAGTTTGTTTTATGAAATAAATAGCTATGCAAGTACAGAACTTGCTAAATACTTGACGGTCAAGGTCTGTAAATTGGGATGTTGTAATTTGCTTTTCCCTTTTATTTCTCAATATATAAAAAACTGGGTTTTTCTAATCCATCTCCTTTGACAGTGTAAGAAGTTACAAATCAAATAGAGATAGATAACAAATCACAAAAGAGAAATATATATATATAATTGATGTTTCTTTTTAGCAGACCTCTATGTTTGTCTATTCGTTATATTTTCTTTATCTTTTGTATCTAGTCATCCTAGTAATTAAATATATTGGCAGCAGATGGCTAATCGAAAAAAATCTTAGGATCAAATTCTTTTGAGCTTAATTAAGCAGAATTAGCCCATTAACGATTTTCTTGTGTCAAGAAAAGTAAAAAGAAAAGGGAAAGGTAAAGGAGAAATAGGGCACTTCTTAAGGATTTTTCGTTTTCTTTTTATCTTTATCTTTGCTGACAAATAACAATGTGCACAGCTTCCGAGTCACCGTATGTGGCAACACTGCCACGGCGTAGTAGACAGAAGTAACAAACACATCTTTGCCGATCGGATCGGAGCAAACTCAGTAGCAGTTGCTGAACAGCCTCTCATCTGGACGCTCTCGGCACTCATACGAATCTTTTTGCGAACGCGACCTGTCACGAGCACCGCGACGACGACGGAACACGCGGTTTTCGAAAACAAGTTTCGTACGACCCGTGTGCCGGAAATTCGCGCTGCGGGTATTTACCTACTTTTATTTCCAGCTTTTCTTTTTTCAAATATATAATCTTGTTTCTGAGAAGAAAAATGATAAATATACTAGATTTTTTAAAAAGTGATTTTTCCCATCAGTTGTAAATAAATATACATATCCTTGTTGTGTAGTAGTGCATCATATTAGCGATTGTCAGTGTGATATTGAAGTTTAACAATTTATTTTTAATAGATAATCTAAAAATATATTTATAAAAGCTCTGTGTTCGAAATTTGAGTTTCTTGTGGCATTAAGAAAGGAAATTAACATAATTGAAGTTCAGTGGAGTGCAGAATATATATATATATATCATATCAATACTTCGTCCAAATAAAGAGATATAGTGTGCATCTTAATATTTAATATAGAAATATTTTAAACTACTTGAAAGGAAGTATTATCTATATTTTCGTATTCTATCCGTTGGTTATTAGTGTGTGTCCGAAAAAGTGCCTTTATCCTGCATTTTAAATAGTCTGTATGAAATTTTGTGAAAAAGAAATCTATAGTCGTGTGTGTGTTGTGCATGCTATAGAAACGTTATTTCTTTCTGTTATGTAAAAGAAAATAATTTTTTTGAAGAAAAATATTTTGTCCAATATGTTGCGAATTGTGATGGTTTTGTGTTTGTTACAAATATCCACGTGTGTGATGGCATCTAGAATCCATAATGTCACAATCGAAACACGTGAAATTGTGTACGTATACCCAGGAACATCGTGGAATATATCCTTAAATGTAAATTTCGATCATTTGGATACAGTGTTCGGTGCAATGGTGTTTTTCGACTTGAAACAAGGAGAAAATTTGTTATTTCTTTCCTCTCATTTAAATAATTCAGATTTTATACTTCACGGAGCTACCATGACATTAGTGAGCCGGCATGTACGAAGTATAAGTAACCGAACACCCAAATGGGATAAAATTAACGTATCCGTCAGTTACATGGATCCTATATGGTATCGGGTTATACACGGCGGTTGTTCAACATGCGAGAATACTGATATTGCTCCCAAAATTATTCCAATGAATGAAGTGTGCGGGTACGCGAGTAGCTCGACAAATATTGTTGCAACCAACACAACTACAGTGTTAGTGAATATTCATAAACCTGTCATTGATGTTACCGCACAATTCCAGCAGTACTTGGATACAACATTGCTCTGGAATCGAGCCAATACAAGTGTGGTGTTTCTATTGATGCCATTAGAGTTTAACAATACAGAATTTCAGATGGCATACAATGAGCTTGAAAATTCTTTGCGATCAGTTTTGGAAGATAGGATCGTTCAACTTCATCTTAACTACTCAATAGACGGTAAGTTGATTTTAATACATTCTACTTTTTCCTTTTTTAAAAATAATTTGATCTAAATGTTAAATATAGCTTTCGGCTAACTTTTATATAACTTGTTATACAGTTAAGTTCAATATTATTTTATGATTAAACGAATGTATACGACAAATTAGGATTTAGTTGGATCTAAGCTTACTTAATTTATTATCAATTGAACTTATAGTTCTGGATTAAAAATACAATGAATCGTTTTTATAGTGTATTTTATGAAGAATGACGCTCTACGAAAGTACACACGGAAAAATGTACAATCTCGCGCAAGAAGCTTCCCTATTTTCTTTACGAAGCATTACATGCAGGGCCAGATTTAGGGGGCTGTACCGGAGCACGTGCACCCCTTCCCCTCCGTTCTGCATATACACTATCTAAAGTGAGAAACTGGCAGTGGAAATAGCAATACTTTCCTAAAATTTTATGTCATGTTTCCGTTTCGGGCTTAAAAGAAAGCGGTTTTGCTAAACACAGTCAGTTCCTCATACACATCACAGATGCCTAAAGGCATTTTAAAAAATAAATTTGATTCAAATGTACTGATAGTTATTGGTGCACCCCCCTCAGAAAATCCTGGATTCGATCCTGATTACATGCATAACAATCAAAGGTATATTTGTACTTAGGCTGCAACAAAATATCACAAATAGAGGAACAAGATGTCTCCTTGCTTGACAACTCCTATAGGTGAAAATATAGAGCTTCTAAAAGAATACGTATGACCAATGTTTTAAATATACTGTATATGTACCACTCAACATTTTCGAGATTATTCAAATCATTTTCCTAATGAGACTAATAAAAGCGAGTAAAGTCCAGGGAACAACATGATGACCGGCTCTTGGTATCAAAATTCATAATAATTTAATTGTATATATGTATCTTCAATATTAGATCTGTTTTGATAGGAAGATAACACAATTTATGTTGTAGTATGAACTTCGTTTTCAGAGAAAGGCATGTTAGTATTTATTTCTATTACTTATTTACAAACACAATATTAACGTATCGACCTCTTTGTCTCAACTTTATTTAATATAAATAACAACTAAACACCATAAAACAACAAAAAGAACGTAAATTTATTTATAAAATAGAAATAAAGTTGCAAATACAAAAACTGAACAGCCTTAGTCGAGGTTTGGAATTCTAACTTCTGAGAATTCCTGAGAATGATATTTTTTAAACACAATAGATGACAGGTTTTGTACGTTTACAGAAAAAATCGCATTAAGAATTACCAATCGTTGCAACGGAATTTTGAAAATGAATTATATATCAATGAGTTATTTAGAGATTTATTGTGTTCACTTTAGCAGGTTTGTCATCCACCTCGTTAATGACAAAGGCAATTAACGCACTGTTGAAGTTTCTTAGGTTAAAGAACTTACTGTGTGTTTAACAGAAATTTACGCTATATATGCATACTCATTTTAATAAGTTCGCTGTTTACTTTCATCTGCATTTCTGTACTTCTTCCCTTTGTCTGTCGGATCAAAAGGTCTTGGAAACCAACAGAATGGGAATTCTGAAGATTAAATTCCAGTATTTGATTTATTATTGTCATATTAACCGATGAATTCAACTATTAAGATATGTTGAATGCTTTATGGATAAAATAGAACAGTTTGTGAAATAAAACGAAAAGAAGTTTTTGTTTAAATTTGTGTGTTTAGCATTTAAAATAGCTGTTATAACATTGTTTTCTTTTGTTTAAACGTATGGGTAAAAACGTTCTATGTTTCCTAAAACTAGCAATCCAACTAGTACTACAAACAAGGAAAAATCAATAAAAGTGGGTGGAGACAATCGAATATAGGACATTCAAATGAAGAGTCAAAAGAGTTCACAATCTACTGTAATAATAATAATAATAATAATAATAATAATAATAATAATAATAATAATAATAATAATAATAATAATAATAATAATAATAATAATAATAATAAAATTATTATTATTATTATTATTATTATTGTCATTATTATCATTATTATTATGTGTTCAGTACTCTCACCGGAAATCGAATCTAAGTTCTCATGCACCAAAGGCACGCGTGCACTAGCTACTAGATCAGCTGACGTATTGTCTTCTAATTATAAACAGTTTCATATCATACACTACCCAATGTCTATCTATCACAGGCTATCCAGACTACCCAGAAACATATCAGTGATCTACCTGTAATTTCTAATGCCGACTATAGTAGCTTACTTTAGTTAGGCTATATATAGTTAACCTTCATAGAAATCTTTTCACGCACTATCGATCATATTCTGGCTTAATCTAAGTTAACTGTTGTCCGCGTCCTGATGAGACGTGTTCAGGTAAGTGATAAGGGAAATAGTGCGTACTAAGCAATGGCATTAGTGACTTAGATTATGGCATTAATGGCATTGATATAACTAGAATATTTTGCTATTTTGCTGGGAAAGACAATGAATGGTCATATCCTAGGTTCAATCTATAGTTTAACGGTAATCTAGGGAGACCAACAGTGTTCCCATGGAACCTAGCTCTCCTCTAGTTACGCCTATGTTTAGAAGCACAAATTTTAAAACAGTACAGTATGATTTTGCAAGTTACCAATACCAATTATAAAAATATCTAACATTATAAATATATAAACAAATACACTTCACCCAAGATATTTCCGGAATCATTCTAAATGTAATGGAATAAAATTTCTGGTTTTACGTTCCACAATACTGTCCTATCGGCTAAAGGAAACGAATAATTAATTCAAGTAAATGATTAGAAAAGAATTGGTGGAATGCGAATGTGGAAGAACACGGGAGAATTCTGAGAAAACCAACTGACACGATGTTGTCCACCACAAACTGATTTGGCTTGGAATTGAACCAGGGACGCCTCACATCAGAAATGAGTACTCCATCATTGACCCCGAATCCTTTCTGAATCATATCAAGAAATTTAACAAAAATAATGCACTATAGACAGTTAAAAATATCTTTCTTTAACACAACATGTATTATTTTGATGAACTAATTTGGAACAGCCTATTTCAATTTTCATTCTCAGCAATACTACTTTTCTATTACAATTACTAATAATAATACAACCTAAGTTTTATTGTTCAATATTTCATCATTTAAGCTGTTATTTGTTTCATGCTTATGGCGCACATGGATTTTGAGAAATGAAAAAGAAAAAAAAATAAACTACGCCCGTGTTCCAATGTTGACTGTAGCGTATAGACAATGCTCTCTGTTTTATTTTTTTTTACATCCCATCCTAGCGGATTTAGCTTAATCTTGATGTCATTTTCAGTCTGTATTAGAGAAGACAAAACTCTCCCACTCAAAGCTTGCTCGTGAATTCATCCTTCTTCAACATTTCGTTTTTCTTTTTCTCCTTTTCTTGTGGGGATAATGGTGGTTCTTTTCTTTACAAACATCAGGATCAAAAACATCCATTATTTTCTTTTGTTCTAAGTGTTAATTTGATTAACTAAGCATAGTTTTAAAATTTCATAAGCTCAAGTTCGAAATACTATAAATGCTAAATTTTAAAAGAAATTGAAAGGTATAAAATGAAATATTAGAATTAAATCTCTCATTAATTAGTAAAAAATAAAATTTCTTCACTTCCAACTGATAGAATCATAGAGATCTACTTCCTGATATATCACCTTTAATTAAACATTTCCGTACATACGTTTGAAAGCTATGATTACACGTTTTAAAGAAATAACGTTTTCAGTACAATCCAATCAATTATCTACGTGGGTGCGTAGGTGGGGGTAGATTGAAGCGAACTTTCAAGGTTATTAAATAGATGAAATAATAAAATTTTGGGATACATATACTTTAATTTTGGAGATAAAAATTATGAATATACAGGGTGGTCTTAATGTAGTTATACACCGCATCATTCATCAAGAACAATAAAATCAATAAACTAAACTAAAATGAAATGAAATATTTGTTTAACGTTCCACGATTATGCCGGTTATCCTAAAGGAGACGATGATGATGAGTAATGAATGAAGTGGTGGAATGATGAAAGTGAAAGGAAACGGGAGAACCCCGAGAAAACCCACGAGCAGGGTGTTTGTCCACCACAAAGTCCATATGGCGCGAGCTGCGATCGAACCAGGGACCCCAAGCACCGGCGGTGAACGCTTATAAATAAACTAAGTCTACCTGATGAATAACTATAAGAAATATAAAAAGCAATGAGTTGATCAGTACGGGACTGTATACCTACTTTTGAGCCAGCCTGTACATTATAATCCTCAACTTTTTAATGTTATGTTTTTGTAATCCTTTGTCATATCATATATTTGAAAGATAAACGTGAAAATATATAAAGCGATGGTATATAAAACTTCCTAACTAAAAGCAATAACACTTGCTACGCTTATATCAATTAAATTATGATGTAATTATCAAATTATGTACTAATTACTGCAATTTTTAAAAGAATGATATTCTACCGGTACAATATTATTAGCGTTTAACTGAAAAATGACCAAAGATAAATCTCACCAATACCAATACCAATTGATAAATCTCACTGTGTAGAACAAAATGTTACGCGTCAGTATAAAAGCTCATGCATAGGTTTTTTTTATATCGAATTGAGGAAAACGAATAATTTTGTAAAGCTAAAAATTGATGATGAACGAGAACTGAACATATTACGTCAAAAACGAACTTCTATGGCACTAGAAAGTATATCGCTCTTTGTCAATAACTAAACACATTATTTATATCTATATCTATGTACTATATCTGTACAAAAATACTCTGTTAAATGTCAGATCGTGTTTTCTGTTAATAGTGGCATGGACACTTCTAGCAGTAACACACATACTCGCAACACTTACAGACATACCAAGATACATAAAATAACAGGTAGCTCCAGTTCGCTTTTAGCGTTCTGTTTGGCTCCCTGTCGGTGGTGTGTTGTGGAGGAACTTTTGCCAATAACAAGAAGCGTAATTATAAATGAAATGAAATGAAATCTTTAAGTTTTACGTCCCACGTTTATGCAGGTTAGGCTAAAGAAGACGGTGATGATGAGAGATGAGTGAAATGGTGGAACGATGAAAGTGGGAGGAAACGGGAGAACCCCAAGAAAACCCACGAGCACGGTGTTTGTCCACTACAAAGTCCACACGGCGCCTGTTAGGATCGAACCAGGGACCCCAAGCACCGGAGGTGAACGCTCTACCACTGAGGCACCACGTCCCCCTAGCGTAATGCGGTATTTCACTTCGTGATTACACTGATGAACCACTTCCTATATTCCTAATGGAAATCCAAATCGTTCCCACAATGCAACGAAAGTGACCCTGCGACACTACCGGGTAGAGTTGTAACTAACTGCATCGTCTGCTATTGGAGGTAGTTAATTGTATCATTGACTAATTCTATCAGACTCACACGCTCTGAATGATTTGATTCGTTCTTGCTTTTAGTAGTTCGTGGTACCCAACTTCCTTGAGTGGCGGCGCCACCAGTCTCCACAATTTCAGCTGGAAGAGGAGCTGTAACCTCTTATACTATACTCTGTTTCACTTGTTCTCTTGAAGGATATCCCATTGTACCCAAGGATGATATAAAACAAAGGATCTGACCATATTTATTTTCATCCTATTAGGTAACGGAATGACCGCCATATATGAGACCAATGACCGCCGTATGTTGGGTCAGAACATTGTGATCTTCAAATGTAGATATATATATATAGTGTGTCTGTCGTTTATTTTTATTTAAGTCGTTGCTTCATATTTATATTACACAATGGTTACATGCTGCACATATGAATGTACAAATAGGAGTGAGAAGAAATGAGCTGAAATAACCTTTCACAGATAAGGAAATTACCAATTATAGGATATGTATGACTGTGACGTCACGTTTTGTGATATGTGCAGATCCTATATTTTATAACATCCTTGGTGATACCTCCATGTGACGTCAGTGACCGCAAAGTACCCTGGGAAAAAATAGAGCAGAAAGGCTGAATCGAGAGTCCCCTGATATTTAAAAGCAAAGAAAAGTCCCGAATTCATGAACCGATCACACAGTAAGTACTTTATATTCTACAATATTATTAGCGCTTAACGAAAAAAAAAAAAATCAAGTCCAATGAAGAAGCATTAACAAATGATAGATTTCATTGAGTGAATAAAATGATATACGTAAGTGTAAATCCTCATTCGCGTTTTCCGAGAAAATCCATAACAACCTTTTTTTTTTCTTATGTATGATGTATGATAATCACGCCATCTTTTAAGATAAGACTAATACTGAAGTATACACTAATCAAACTTTTCATGACGACAGTATACAATATAATTAATAAGATATAGCCCAAAAATTATTATTAATTCTTAAACTTTATTTTTTGTTCAACTGTAACATTGTCCAAAATTATGTCAATCGATAGATCACACCGAAATAAACAAAATTACACGCTTCAGTATGAATTCTTATGTGTAGTGTTCGAGAAAATTGATAGAAATGGAAATGATTTTTATGGCCTTAAAATGTACGTCATTAGCTGCCAATCTGATGTAGTTGATACTTTTTTGTTCTGCTGAAATATATTATTTATTTATTTATGTACGATATATGAAAAATATGTATTGTTGGTACTGTAGCTGTATATCACAGATTGTATCTATTGTCCTTTGATTTCTCTTAATAGTGATACACATACTACTTGAAACATTATTATTGCTATACATAAAACTGAAGTAATTAATATTGAGCATTGCACAATCTTCGACAAAAGAAAATATCAGCATTATCAAATGCGAAATGTATATGCAGTATCTTCTTTTGTAGTAGAGTGTACAGTAGTGCTCTCAACGGGTCGGGTCGGGTCGGGTTGAAGACCGACCCGACCCGACCCGTGACCCGAATTGACTGACCCGACCCGATGACCCGACCCAACCTGACTGACCCGAACCGTGATCCGATCTGATTGATCCGACCCGACAACCCGACCCGAGCTGACCCGATTGACCCGACCCGACAACCCGACCCGAATAACCCGACCCGAGCTGACCCGACTGACCCGACCCGACAACCCGACCCGAGTAGCCTGACCCGACAACCTGACCCGAACTGGCCCGGCTGACCCGACCCGACAACCCGACCCGACCCGACCCGACCCGTTTGAGAGCACTATGGTCACGACACTGGGTGAACGCCAAAATGCACTCACATTGGGAAACTAGTTTTAAAAGCATAATTTTAGAAAATAAAGCATAAAGCATAATTTAAAATATATAGCACAATTCTTGGAAAATTCTCTTTAACTGAAAGTTTAACATACTGTGTTAATATTTTTTAAAGCCAATATTTAAAATGCAAAATCATTGAGAACATAACAGTGCAGAAGAAATTTTTCTGCCAACAATGAATAGTATGCAAGAACTCCATAGACCCCTACTATATTGTTACAGTGACGACGCCAGCTTTAAGTTCTTAGGGGGGCAAAGGAGGGACAGATACATTTTCGGGGAGGGGGGCTATTTGCCATACCAAAAATGACATATTTATTACGTTTGACTTATTTTATATTACATTGTGTATTTCGTTGCTGTTTTTATGTTAGATCTATATGATTATAAATTAAACTTATTTCAAATAAAATTTGTAACTAACAAATAAGTAACGTGTGCACATGAAATATTTTTCAATGAAACTTTTGAAGCCTAAACATAAATTGAATTACTTTCGCGTATGCTACAAGTAACACATTCGTCTATATGCTACGTATCTCTCTCTCTCTCTCTCTGTCTCTCTGCATATATATATATATATATATATATATATATATATATATATATATATATATATATAGCCAGAGAGAGAATTTACGAGGAGCTGCTGAAAATGTCGTAGTCCAATCCAGAAGGAGTGTAGGTACTAGGTAGAAAAATGAAACCGTAGTTTAGAAAAACATATCTCTGTATGTACAAATATAAATTTTCATATTAATAATGAAATTCTTATTGTTTCTCAGGCCTCTGAAGTGATTATGTGTGCCCAAACAGATAATTTCACGAACATCCAGATCCTTACTGTTATAACATTTTTGTTCCACCAAGGAAAGTCACCGAATTAAATTAATTAGGAAATCAGTGAAACACCACGGGACTCTCCTCTGTTATATATGGTAGTGAAGAAGTAAGTGGCTTAGTATAAACGTAGCAATTTCTCAACAAATTATGCTTTACATCCAGGATGATTAAAAGCAATGACTCTTCCTGGAATCATGGATGCAATTTGTGACATTATTCTTGAAAATTGCAGCAATTCACCCAGTGGTGGATATAGCCCGGGGCCGGAGGGCCTAGGCCACCCCAGTTTTTGCGTGACAAAAATAATTTAAGCTATTATTTATATAGTTTTTAAAGTGTATAGTAAACTCACGATATATTTATTATAGTCTGAGGTCTGCACCCCGCTTTCTCAGTTTTTACCTTCTCAGCAAAACTTGTGTCAGAGATTCTGTGCATTTCTTTGGAACTCGTCAGTAGCATAATTCAGAATGGCTTGGGTATGCGCAAGTTCTCGGCATAATGGGTTCCCAAAATATATGTCAGGAGAATAAAAGGGTAACGGCATTAAGAGAAGTCTTCTTCCAATTTGACCGTAATGCTGATCAATTTCGATGACGAATAGTAACCATAGATGAAATATGGTTGTACCACTATGATCCTGAATCGGAACAACAGTCAATGGAGTAGTAGCACTCATTTCTCCATCGCCCCAAAAAGTTCAAGACACAGAAGTAGGTTGAGAAACTGTTTGGAACATTTTTCTGGTATAAGTATGGAGTGGTAGACTACCTCCTCAATGGTCAGATATTTAATCCAGAATCTATACATTACTTACAAAACTGAAAGAAAAATTCAAAGTTCAAGGCTGCGAAAAATGAAAAGAAAGGAATTCTGTTCCTTCAGGAGAATACACCTGTCCATCAAGCCCCTGCGAACATACATTGCATAATCTAGGATTTCAATGTCTAGATCATCATTCTTATTGCGCAGATTTAGCTCCGTCTAACTATTACGTGTACTTATTTCCCAAACTTAAATAACACTTGAAAGACGCCATTTTAGATCTGATAGGGGTACTGCTACGAACAGTGGTGCGAGGAAATCTAGATTTTTTAAACTTTTCTGCAAAAGCTGGAGCACTGTACAAGGTAGTATATTGACTCTCGGGGGAAGAGAAGAAGAAGTAAAACTTCACCAATCCACGTGCACTCCTTCTGGGTTGGGCTACGAATTTTTCAGCAGTTCCTAGTCAATATGGTAGACGTCACGTCAGTACTTTGAAACAAAATAAGTAAAGGAGCACTAGTATAAACCAATTACTAACTAAAGATCAGCACTCTGACAATACATTTTATTGGGAATCAATTTCTTCCATAATTTTATTATTATCATTTGCAGGAAGGGAAAACACAACTCTTTTTATCTCCTTCAAAAAATTAAGCCCTGGTAGTTGCAAACTAAGCTGTTATAAGCACATCCTCTGAATATTGGAAGCCGAGAATAATGTTTCAGAAAAAAGAAGTTTTAAATAAAACAAAATATGAAACTGAAAACTTCAAACCTGGATAAATACAAACAAGTTACGTAACTGGTTTTACCTTTCTTTTGTTTCCAATCGAAGTTGATCCAATGAGAAGAAAACAAGTCGACCAAATCTACTATTGTTCGCTAGGCACAATTATTAAAAATCATAAGAAAGAAGTATAACTAAAATTTACCTCAAAAGGGGCTAAATTAGAAAACAGAAATATGCGTGCATACCCAGACGCTCAAAGAAGAAAGCTTGAGGATTAATCTGCCACATAGTAAATTCATGGAAAGTAGACTACAATTTGTCAATGAGATTGGTTATGATACTGATATAAAATACTACGTGAAGAATGTTTAAAGATTGTACGAGTCTGGAGAGGCAGTCTAGGTGGCAGTCAGAGGGGCAGAAGTAGCTACTAGGGGGGCGCTCGCCCCCTTGCCCCCCCTCTGGCGTCGTCACTGTATTGCTATGTTTACTTTTTGAACTTAAGCACTTTCTGTACTTTTTGGTGGCATCTTTTACTTTCCCTTTCTGTATATATGTACCTGTAAGGCGCACACAAATGATAGAAAAAATTTATTCGAGCAAAGCACATCTCTTTACAATGAATTAAGTAGAAAGTTCATTAAATATGAGAGAAACTAGTTGCAAAAAAATATCAATAAATAGATCAAGATATTTAGAATATTTAATGTATAATAAATATACATTATACACGATTAATGTAAAATAATCATTGAAATTAACAATAAAGCATAATTTAAAAAAAGCATAATTAAACAAGAAATAAAGCATAATGTGGGTTGCTCTAACAATTAAGTTGTATGAAGACGAGAAGAAAACGAAAGCTGATTCCTTAACGAATTTCGTTGATCTTCTTTATGTCTACAAAAACGCATTCCTAGAAACCTACAAGCTAGGTATCATCTCTGTGATTATATCAGTTTCTAGTGCTACATGTGAAAGGTCATTCTCTTCTTTGAAAAGATTAAAGACTTGTACACGCAATTCAATGACTCATGATAGGTTGAAAAACTTAGTGTTACTTTATTTTGAGAAGAAAATTGCTAAATCGTTAGATCTTTAACAAGTTGTGGATATGTTTGCTGCTGCCCACACGAATAGAAAAATCCTCTTCAAGTAGAGGCATGAACCTATAAGTTATTTTCTTTACCTGTAAAAGTGTATTTGCTTCCACTTAAGTCAACCAGCTACACATATTTTAAACGCCATGATTAAATAACTATTTACTTATATTAGAAATAAATTGCATTAATGAATCCTAGTTGTTTGAGGTACTAAATTCTAATATTTTCACTGTTTTCCAAAGAGTAAAATCATGAACAATAATGATGGAAACATTCACCTTGAATACACACACACACACACACACACATATATATATATATTGGAGATGTCCCCCTCAAAATCCTCTTGGGTCCTTCATTGCCCCCCTCCCTGAAAAAAACTCTAGCTACGCTTCTGGACACCATGCACCAGAGATGAATTCTCTACTACTGAGCCTCCGCGGCCCTGCTTGGGCTTGGTCGTCCATATCCAATATCTCTTTTGGCGTTGCTTAAACAACTTCTAGTTTTCTTCTAAATCCAGACTCCATATTGGCGTAGATATTAATATTACAGTCGATTGGTAAAATCAATCTTCCACATTTAAAAATTAAAGTACACACAAGTAGAAAAATAAGCATTTATCATAAAAACACTAGCTGCAAGTGTTCAAAATAGATTTGTGGTTTCTATAAAATCAATTGAAAATTGCTATTTTTAATTAGGCAGCTAGTGAAAAACAGCAGCTTTCGACTCCAGCCGAGTTTAAACTCAACCTAAACTCATTTGACCAAAGTGAACTGACCCGACTAACCCGACCCGATAACACGACCCGACAACCCGACCCGATAACCCGACCCGAGCTGACCCGATTGACCCGACCCGACAACCCGACCCGAGCTGACCCGAATAACCCGACCCGACAACCCGACCCGAGCTGACCCGACTGACCCGACCCGATAACCCGACCCGAGTAGCCTGACCCGACAACCCGACCCGAGCTGACCCGACTGACCCGACCCGATAACCCGACCCGAGTTGACCTGACCCGTTTGAGAGCACTAGTGTACAGTACTTGATTTGATTTCAGTTTAGTGTCCCTTTCAGCAGCGATGCGATATGAGACGTGGATCTATACCTATAGCTTGGGATCTGAACCGCCTGATCTCCTACTGGGGATCGAACCCATGTCTCCCATTCCGCAGGCGTGTATGCTAACCGCATAGCTACGAGGGAGCTCTCGTAGGCTGTATAATGTGCAAACTCATATAATCAAATATGATGTCAAACTATGTAGTATAAAGCAAACATGACTTGGTCTATTATGTTTAGTTGCAAATGAAATTAAAATTTTAATATTGTAAAGTTATTTCTTTAATGTTAAAGGAGGTAGTGTTCAAGTCATAAATAATAAATAATCAAGTATTAGGTTGGTACAAATGTTAATTTTAACATCTGGTAAAGGGAAACTCATCTGAGAAACACAACACAGGCTATGACTAAATCACTCGTCTCTCGTTACAAATTATGTACACGTCCAACAAACAGGCCGAGGTATACATAAAAAGCGTTATATGAAATAAGATGCTAGGAGGCAAAGCGTTGTTGAACAGCCTTATATGAAATAGAACCATGGAGAACACAATATTGTGAGAAATTTTTCTCTATGAATTCAAACTGGAACATTCTGTACGACAAGCTGCACTGAACATCAACAGTGCGTTTGGGCCACGAATGACGTATGAACGTAACATTCGCACCTGGTTTGTCAAAATTCCGGTGACACAGTATTACGTTAAGCACCGATTAGCATATGTTTGTTTGAACTCTTTGGGCATGATGTGGAAATGGACGCCCGGAAGATTGTTCGTACCATTGCAGACGAGTTAGGCATGCACTATACCACTGTCGTCCAGCGGCTTCGTGCAAGGTGTAAGTTGTGCTTAGTATTATATTAGTTGACACCAATCAACAAAAATTGCCGTCCTGAGGTGTACAGTTCTCTCTATATATGAAAGAAATAACTGGGAAAGTTTCCTTCATCGGATTGTTACTTTAGATGAAAAATGGATCTCTCACAACCATAAATGGTCAGGAGAGCGATTGGATCTTCATCAAAGTGAGGATGGTTTCCAAAACCCGCAGAATACATTGTTGCCAATGTGGTGACCTGTGATGAGGTTGATTCATCTTTTTCTTTAAGGCGAAACCTTCACTGTGGGTCCTTACAGAGCTGAATTCCATGAAATGTATTGTAACTTTGCCCGTAAGCATTCAGGAATATTAAAAAAAAAAAAAAAAAAAAAAAAAAATGGTGTCCTTAACTTGCACAACACTGAACGCACAAACGACACTCAAAGGATGTTGCATACACTACATGAATTCCAGTATGAAACCCTTCTCCACCATATCCTGTTCACGTCTTTCCCGCGGACTACCATCTCTTCTCACATTTTGAGCACATCTTAGGAGGGAAGTCTTTTCCTGACGATCGGACAGTGCAACGTGTAATTGAGGACTTGTTTCCACGTGACTCCAGATTTATGGCCCTTTGAAAAATAACAATGCCATGCAAGGATATTCGCGAATCTTTAGTAATTTTACTGAGAAACTGATAAATATACGTATCTGGAAAATAATTGAATTCAATATTTGTCCTAAGCTTCTTCGTGACTATGTAGTTAGCGTAAGCATCTTCTCCACAGGAGACTGGATTCAATTCCCAGCAGAAACTCATGTAGCTCGGATTCCACGTTAGGTCAACGTAACATATAGCATTGCTACTGATAGGGACTCGAATCTCTTTATCCATAACTCGAATCTCTCCATCCATATTTGTGCAACACAAAATCTAGAGGATGGAATGGATTGGAATTTGGAACTTATAGCACTCTATTTTACCTGTTAATTTTTGCGTGATGTTGGATTATGTTTTTCATTTATTCCACACTTTTGAAATCAAGAGAGTGTTATAAAAACTCGGTGTATTTAACAATTATCATTGACGAGAGACTTTATTTAATTCCCGCAATGATCGCATAGGATCGTTCATGTGATTATTTGATTGCTATCATGTATAAGTAACCGTGTTTGTAAGTATATGTTTGCTTAAGTAATGAGTGGGTAACGTTCACGTTGTTCGTTGAGTGCTCCGAAACCAATGGAGAACTGGTTGTCATTTTGAATGTTAAAGTGAATAACGGGTGCTGTTACTTTATAGAGTTTCTGGCCGAAAAGTTGTTTGCAGAACTAAATTGTTCTTCTTACAGTCAGCCGACTTTGCATCCTGAGCATTCTCCCAAAGCTTAAAGAATAGAAAGTCTGGTTTTTCCCAAAGTTTAAAGAATGAATAAAGGGACGAGGATTTTCTGATAATGCTGATATTGAATAGTGATCGTCCTGTGATAAAAGTTAGGCTCATTCGCAACACATGAAAAGCCATTACCTGATTGTCTATCAAATAGCCAAGATGGCGAAATGTATAATAGTGTGTGATCTCTGTTAGTCTAATTTCGTTATTTCACTTCAAAAGTATAGTAGAGGTAGGTAAATCCCCACATGTCTCATATTTTAACCCTATGTATCCTACTATGTGATAAAATTATTCATGAACAGTGTGCTCGTGGGATTTCTCGGGGTTCTCTCATTTCCTTCCACTTTCTTCATTCCACCATTTCATTCATTTCTCATCACCACCGTCTCCTTTAGTCTGACTGTCATAACCGTGGGACGTAAAACTAAAGATTTCATTTCATTTTTCCAACTGAATTCTTTGTGATGACATAGTTTGCTGCATTCTCAGTGATGCCAACTTAAAACTTTACAAAATCCCATCTTGAGAGTCAGAAATTCCCGTTTTGGTCTTGAATTTCCTACGTTACACTAATTACAACAATTTACAAACTTATAAAATATGAAAAATGAATCTACTCTATGACACTAATTTTCTTTAATATGAGTGATTTTTCTGTAAGTTTTGATCGTATAGATTTAGGAACATTTTAGGAATAAGAATTTTCTTTACTTCAAAGAAGGAATTGAAAAATGTTGACAAAAACAAGTAAATTTTGTTGTCAGAATTTAGTATTACCATCACGCCTTTGTGCCATCATCATCTGCTCATCGTAATGATAATATAAATATTTTACTCCACTGGAGAATCTCTCGTAATTTCATGTGGGACGTTTCCGAAGTTGATTGTTTCTCGTTTATTTTACTTTCTTCCGCTCTTTTTCTTTCTTTTTTTTTTTTTTTTAAGTACCAGAGCAGCTTATATTCCTTGGTGCTTGTTCTTTGAGGACGTCAACTCATTACATAAAACTGTTACAGAGCAACAGCACTTTTTCGGTAATAACACTGCTATCAAGTTTATTAAACACTGACTTTACTTCTCGTACACAGAGAACTTTGTTGGCGCTGGTGATATATATATGAATAAATCCCACATATGCAGTTAATTTCGATGAAAATTCCCCATTATTGCTTTTCGAGACATTATGGTAAAAAAAAAATCCCATGAAATGGGATTTTTCCACGGGATGGCATCACTAGATGATAGTGTTCTGTAAATCAGAGAAGAATAGAGGGAGCCTGGCGTTAAGGTAAAAACAGCGGTGACATAGAAACAAGAATATCGATAGCTTAGTCGATGGTTTTACAGACAGACTATACGTGGATATATGGCTACACGTGTATGTGTGATTACACATACACTGCTAACATGCCCTTGTTCCATCCTCCTACCTCATGCCTCTCCCCATCTTTGCTCTTCCTATGAGCGTCGTTAGCGGGAGGGTCTGGGGGACGCGTCCCCCCAGATTTTAGTCCAATATATTTAAAGAAACTATCTCCATCATTAAGTCGCGGTCGGAAAGAGGGATTGCCACCGTCCACGGCGGCGGGCCGCCGGCACCCGTCCGCGGTGGCACGTCGATCTACTTGTTCAAAGTTGCCGACTTTTTGCCGAGGCGGCAAGCGGTCGAAAATCGTAAAATGAAGTGCCCTTTGCCAACTCTTCGCCAACTGTTGCCGACCGTCAGTCAGCAATGCAGTCGGAAAGGCCTCTTTCTGACCCTCTGCCGACTGCTTTTGTAGGCCTCTTTTCGACGGCGGCGCCGTCGCATTTAATGCTCATTTCCGGCTGTTTGCCGACTGCTCGGCAAGGCAACTATCCGTCGTGGTCGAAAATCGCGCGGAAAGACGCCAGTATCCGGCGCTGGCAATCCGACCGCGGCATCTGGTCAGCATGGACAAATTGTCCGACTGTAGACTGCAGAATCCTGATGGGGATACTACTTTGTATATATAACTTTTGTCGGAAAGACTATTTTGATTTTGATTCATCCGACCCCTTCCCCCAAATTTAAAAAGCTAACGACGCCAGTGCTCTTCTGTTTTTCTGTAATTGTTAAAGGGTGCACTATCAGTATGTTCCTCGTTGTCGAAGAATAAGTTTAGGAAACAATTACGCAGTAGGGGGCTTAAACAGAACTAGGCTAGAATGCAGTCAGTCCAAGTAAAAAGAGATTAGTTTACTACTTTGTTCTTACTAAAAAGTTGCACAGATTAAATTATACGGGGAACCACACTAAACTTTCTCGATCGAATTTCTTAAAATTGATTATAATATGCTGTAGTTGTTACGGAAACATTTATTTGCGAAATATGAGCAAAATTAAGTTGGCATTTCCAGAAAACTGTGAGTAAAACTCACAAACATAAACTACCTTTTGTGGACTTTTAATGAGAAACGACTCTTGGTATATTGTACGATTGCTAGAAAAATATGTATTTATGCAATATTGTGAAAGAAAAGCGAATGATTGGGAAATGGAGTTATGAAAGGAACGAAAGAAAAGTACGTATTTGACTATCGGAAGAGACAATACTCGAGAAGAATATGAACGATTGACCTTATGAGATTTCTGTGTATGAGTGGAGAAATATTGCTACGTTACGCAAGGTTTTTTTTATGGAACTCGACAAGTCAATGCGAGAGTGCTGGTCTTATCCGGCTCTTACTAACATATCCTCTTCAGCTGTAGCACAATCGCAGCAATTACACATAACACAAAGTTACAGCTAAAGCAACACATCTACTGGGAGTTAAAACTTAAAAACAAGCTTAATGAAAGCTCTCTGTTACTCATTTAAGAGAAAATGAATTTTCTTCTTCATGTACGATCCTTCGCTTTTTTTGTATCGTTGCTAATGTAGATAACTTCGAGACATATCACATGGATTCCGATTAGTCACCACTAATCACTTTTTCGAAAAGTTTTGACCCTTCACAAGGTATTGAACTCAGAATCGGACGCATTGGAAACACGCGTCAGACAGATTTGTGCTACAAAAGAACAAATACATTTAAATGAGGGTATATTGCCAAATTTTGAAGAGTATGTCTGTTGTATGAAATTAAACTCTGAAATAGCATAATTATTTTGCTAAGCAGTCGAAGAGTTTTGTTTTATACGTCAAGATGTCTCAATATGTCAAATGTCACAATTTCTAACTTAGAGACTCAAATTTATCTCCCAATGCGCTTCTTCCTTTGATGAGTTACAGCAATTTCTCTCTCTGCCCCCCTTTAGAGTTGTATTTGCAAAACTCTCAAATATGTGTTTCGTCCTGATAAAAATTTTGTCTGTTGAATTTCACGTTTGTAACTTTCGTGACATGAACTTGGGTATTATTTTGAAAGAACAAAAGCTGTTCTCCCTTTATGTCCATAAATTATTCCTGATTGTCTATCTACGACATTGTTCAAATTTCAATTTCCAGAATAGAGTGGTTTTTGCTGGGCGTTGTTGAATGAGTAGGGGTTAATGAATGAGTGCATCGCCTTTTAATAGTACACTTTCTTCTATATGGAGTTTTGTAGCCTTTGTAAACGATGCAGTTTGAAACGTCGAAGTGTTGCCAACTACTTAAATAAATAGTATTTATAATCTTGTGGTAACAAGGGAGGAAACAAACTAGAAAGGAGAAAAGAGGAGATTTGATGGTCTGGGCTTATGATAGCAGGACCAAGAGCGATTTTATCTCTTCTGAATCTTTGAAGTAGTATATGAATATAGACACGGAAAAGCAGGAAGAAGAGCAGATCCATACGTCAAATTTCTCCTACCATTAACAGTTACAGCTAATCATGACCGGCCATAATCCTATGTCATCAGTATATCGGAGAACTCATATTAATGACCCAAAAACTACAGTTTGCCACAAGTGAACTTTATTATGTCTACTTTTAACATTTCTCCTAGCTGTGAACCAACATAAAATGTTGGAATGAGAGACATTCTTACTTGTGCTCTACTGTCTTAGTTTCTTTTAGTAGATGTATGGTTGGATAGATTGATTAGGGTTTAGCATTACTTTTTAAATCATGTGGACTTATACTCACCGTTCCCATTTAGAATATTGAGATCCTTGTAGCAGTGATGACGCCAGCTTTAATTTCTTGGGGGAACAGAGGGGGGGCATCTATACTTTTGTAAAAAGGAAATAATAGCTTTTTATATTATTTGACCTACATTACAATACACGTCTGGGGGCAGTCGTGTACGCGGACGATTCCACTAGGAGGAATCTACTCCCTTAGCCCCTCTAGCATTTTCACCGCATTGTAATTTTTTCATAAGAAGTGAGGCAATACTCGCAACAAGCAATTGTTCGTGTTTTACAAAGCTGAAAATTACTGACGTTATTTATTTATTGAGTAGATGATATATTCGTTTATTTGCTTTGTCATATTTTACAAATACCCATTACCATTTGAATCCTCGCGACTTATCCTTTCATTTGACGTTCAACAGAAAATGTGATTCCACATATCAAGTATCAGTTGTGAGACTAGAAAGAAAGAATTTATGGGCACCTCATTCATCTAATTCTAATAAATCATTTAGGTTCCACATATGAATAAAGAAACAACAACAAGAAACAACAACAACAACAAGAAACAAGAAACAACAAGAACAACATATAGCGCCATTTTTTAATTTTGCCGCAGACTTACGAAAATGGGGACAAAGATTATGAAGCATCCTATCCAATATTGTAAATTCTTATCTTTAAGATTCCTTCGAATGATTTGACAGTCATGACACCAGACATCCAGTTTTCGGACATTTTAAATATTCATTTAATCTCTTCGCATTTTAAAAAGGTAATATACGATTTATTAGACCTACATGAAGAATTAATCTCATACACCACTACTTCGTCATGGATCAGTGAAATGGTTATTTTCCTTTTTTATTTCTGTCTCTCTCTATTATTTTAAATTTTGACAATTTTCTCATATCTGATGCAAAGCCATGCAATGATCTGAGGACGAGGCTTTTTTCTTTTCTTTTTCTGAGAATGAGATAAATGGTAGTTGATTCTCTCCACAAAAAATAGTTTACAACAAATGCAATATATTCTAGTAATTAATGCATTGTTATGGCATACTAAGAAAATTTCGGATCCAAATAAAAACAATTCTCTATATGGGATAGAAATATTGTCCCAAAATCAGAAGTTTAAGAGAAGACAGTTACAACCAATTACAAAAGAAGCAGAGCACGTACTACTATTTAAAGATGTCGCCTAAGCAAACAAGGGAGTTACCGGCTACTCCGAGCTTACTCTAGTAAACATAAACAAGGCAAAAGAATAAGTGAAGGAGAAAAGCAAATAGCTTCTCAAGTAATATTAATTTGTTTATTCCCTTAAAGAAAATTAAAACCTTAACTGATTTTCATGTTCTTATAGAATAGTATGTGTACATTTATTTATTTCGTATAATTTAAGTTCCTATTCGTATCTTCACACGCTACACAATGTGGGAAAGCACATCGAAAGAGAGAACTTTAAGCGAAAAAGTATCAACTGTATTCATGGATTTATTGAATGACTTAGGTAATAATAATAATAATAATAATAATAATAATAATAATAATAATAATAATAATAATAATAATAATATTTGGTCTAGGAATTAATTCGTGCGGGTGGACAAGAGATGGCGCAACGAACGGAGCGTCCCAGAATTCCATGTATCCACACATGTGTTGCAAACCCCTGTCATCGCGTATCGTTCGTAGTATAGGGCAGTGCATTAAAGCGTCAACAACACCAGTTTGTAGTTAAGTGAACATGGCGCAATTTGTGCCTGATAAAGTGTTTTTGCGGGGTGTCCTGCTGCATTACTTTAACATGCAGAAAATTGCGACTGAAAGTCATCGTATTTTGGTGGAAGTGTATGGTGACCATGCTCTAGCTGAGCGAACGTGTCAGAAGTGGTTTGCACGGTTTAGAAGTGGTGATTTCGGCTTGGCAGACCAAGAGCGAGCTGGACAGCCAAAAAATTTCAAGACGAAGAATTGACAGCATTGCTCGAGCAGGATTCGTGTCAAACGCAGGAACAACTTGCAGCAGCATTAGGCGTTGATCAAACAAGAGTCTCCAAACGCTTGAAAGCCATGGGAATGATTCAAAAGATGTCACATTGGGTTCCACATGAATTGAAAGACAGAGACGTTGAAAGACGAAAAACCATTTGCGAATTGCTGCTTCAACGACAGAGCAGAAAGGGGTTTCTGCATCGAATTATTACGGGTGATGAGAAGTGGATCCATTACGAGAACCCTAAACGAAAAAAGGCCTGGGTGAAACCAGGTGAACCAGGTCCATCACAACCAAAACGAGATATTCACTGTGCAAAGGTTATGCTGTGCATATGGTGGGATATGAAAGGTGTGGTGTACTATGAGCTGCTGCAACTGGGTGAAACTATGAATGGAGAACGTTATCGACGACAATTAATGCGTTTGAAGCAAGCTCTGGCCAGAACACGACCAGAATGGGAGAACAGACATGATAAACTTATTGTTCAACATGATAACGCTCGCCCACATGTCGCAAAACCGGTCAAAACCTATTTAGAAAATGTCGGATGGGAAGTTTTACCCCACCCGCCGTATTCACCAGACGTTGCTCCTTCGGACTACTACTTGTTCGATTGCATGAACAACGATTTGATTGGACAGCGGTTTACTTCTTCAGAAGATATCGAAACATGGGTCTCTGACCGGATCGCTTCCAAGGATGAGGACTTCTTTCGCCACGGAATCCGTACATTGCCTGACAGATGGGCGAAAGTGGTGGCTAGCGATGGACAATATTTTTCTTAAGGTATTTATGTATTTTGTGTTTGTACTACAGCTTCAATGTGTGCGTACCAACCGCACGAATTAATTCCTAGACCAAAGTAATAATAATAATAATAATAATAATAATAATAATAATAATAATAATAATAATAATAATAATAATAATAATAACCAGTTGAGAATGCTCCAAGAGCATAGCCAGAACGAAATTTTAAAAAATGGAGAGATGGAATGGTAAGGATAACATTGATTGTTCCTACACGTAAATCACCTTTTTCTGTTTCTCGCAAAAAATAGCAAAATATCTCCGAGATATGGCTCCTTAAATCTCCCGAAATTCCAACATTTTTTTTGGCCAATATCCAAATGCCAGTAGTAAGTTGATCAGTGGCCACCGGTTACTATTGGTACCAAAATGTTCACCATCCTCTTAGATGTTGATCAACACCAAAATGATCTCTCTGTGACTTACGGTTCCCGAAATGTGGCTCCTTAAATCTTCCGAAATCTGAACTATTCTTTTGGCCAATATCACGGGAACGGTAAGCCATGGAGAGATTATATTGGTGTTAATCAATAGCTAAGAGGATTGCAAACATGTTGGTAACAATATTAATTGGTGGCCAATGGCCAATGGACAGTGGCCACCGGTTATTATTTCGTACCAAAATGTTCACCATTCTCTTAGTAATTGATCAACACCAATATGATCTCTCTATGACTTACGGTTCCCGAGATATGGCTCCTTAAATCTCTTGAAATCGGCCAATTTTTGGCGAATATCTCGGGAACGGTAAGAGTGACGCGAAAAATTTAATCACTTTCTCAGACAGTTTTTTGATACTCTTGCGAATGCAGGGTTCAAAATTGGAAAAGTCGCAAATAACAGATAGACTGACAGATACACACAGACAGACACACAGACATAGAAAATTCAGTAACGAACTTTTTAAGTTCGTTGAAAATATTTCTGATACGAAGACTGTCTTGCAAACAACGGGTTCAGCGTTGAAGCAAATCATCTGGTCGATCTAATAGTGCTCGTACGCCTTGGGAATATTGAGGCTGTGAGCAGTCTGTTTCGTTTTCCTCAAAACGTTTTGCAAGGAAGCATACTGCAGCTGTTGGATTTCCTAGGGAGAATGTAAGAAGACCTACACTTCCTCTCCTCACTACAAACTATTTGCATTACTGTAATAATAATAATAATAATAATAATAATAATAATAATAATAATAATAATAATAATAATAATAATAATAATAATAATAATAACTTTCCATACAGATAAATATATGTGCTGTTACATACCAGGACCATCACCTGGTCTTTCAGTTGTTAATATTGACCTAATTTATTGTGGTTTCAGCCGTAATCATACTTTGAAAAAAAAAAAATATTCAGTCGCTCTTACTTTAGAGTAGGGCTCGATTGTAGAATATTAGCTATTTTGTTCCTGTGAGGACAGTGGAATGAGAGTGAAATGAGTAGCCCATGTCACAGTGACAGAAATATGAGCAAGTGCTGCAACAGATATATTGCGGGAAGCAGAAGAAATAACTTTCCTCTTCAATCTGTAAACAGTTGTCTATACACTGGTACAACATCGAATTACTTAGTTTGTTTCTGAAGGCTGCAAGGCTGTGAAAATGAAATAGACCCTATATATTAACATGAAAATAGCTTTTTTAAAATAGGTGTCTACAAGTAATATAATATCAATATTTAGAACATTCATAGATTTAGGTATATTTAGGTATAAGAAAAAAAGCGTGATTGGTCACTTAATTCCCCGCTCAGAATCGAGTAGCATCTAATAAAAGAAAATTGTAAGAGACAGCCAGAAATGGTAGACTGTTATAGGAAAGATATGCCATAACAACTGTTAAATAACTTAATCTAACCTCTGCGTCTTGCGTATCAACCTTTGGTGGGGAAGGGAGATGAAGCAGACAAGAAAACAATCGAGAATAAATTAAATGAAATATGTTGTCCTACATCCCATGATTATGTCCTGTGGACTAAAGGTGACGAATAATTAACGAAAATAGATGATCATAAAATAATTGGTGTAATGAAAATGTGGAAGGAAGCGGGAGAAGCCACAGGAAACCTAACGGACACAAGTTGTACACCAGAAATGTACGTGCCCTGGTGTTAAACCAAAGGCAGATCGCACCAGAGTTAAGAGCTCTACAACAAAGCCATGGTATGCCCCCCAAAAATGAATGTGATATTCGGTACTGTATTATCCATAGTATCCCGGTGTAACACATGGTTAGCGTGAATGCTTCTAGTACAAGTAGTTCTGTGCTTCTTTCCTGGTGAGGTGACATAATTTTGTCATTCTTTGGTAGCTATTTGAATTAAAGCTCGATTCATTCGTAGCTAGAAACATTAGAAACAATAGTATTACAAGTCGATATGCTGAGTACGATTGCCCAATAAAAAGCCGTTTGACTAGCCATAGTTTATCGTTTTATTTATCATTTATGTTTGTTTATACCACAAGATATTACTTAGTTTCGTCACATACAGTACATGGAAAGTGGTTGATATTATACGTACTTACTATTTGTTCAAAGTAACTTTATTTAGTTTAGTTTATACACACTAGTAAATATTGCAATTGGAAAGTAGCCAGTTGTATTTTTCTGAAAAAAAAAGTTGACTTACATGTAAGTAGTCACAAAGTAACAGACATTCCTACTTACATTTGTATGTTAAAAGAAGGAATTAAGTATAATTTATATTTAGTTTGTATATATATAATCTCTATTCAATGGATATTTGAAAATTTGTAATTATTTAGGATGGAATGAATCAATATTGAAGTTGGACTCCCAAATGTAGTATCTTGTGCAACTTCTACTGAAACATAATAACTACATTATCTGTTGTGTGAATCCAAGTACCCTATCTCTAGCTTCTACAGTTTTGGAAGCAATTGTTCGTCATCTTATAAGAATTTTATGTGCGAGTAGAAAATAACTATTTACACTGTTATTTACTCAATTCAATGTAGTCAATAGTCAGTAGTTAGGTAGTCAGTAGTCAATTAAAGAGTACCTATACTTGCTTGGGAATCTTTGAAAAGCATAGAACAATTTTGAAAATTATAGCGGAAAATCTTCTTCCTTACAATCGATGGAAATTACATAAAGTACATAGTACGTATATTTTATTTTTCCATTTTAAAATGTAATCTTGTTTGCTTTATAGAGATTCATGTTGATTACGTAAATAAAAAGAAATTAAATTCTGAAATTATTTAAAATAAGTATTGAACTACTGTTAAGAAAGGAAGCGAACTTTGATAAACTGGGAAAATAATTGTGCAATATCAGTTAATTTGTGCCTATGTATTAAAAACATTAAAGAATTTCAGTCGATAGGACACGATAGAATTAAAATTATTGACTCAATACTAATGCTGTGGCAAACCATTCTAACACTTCATTTAGTTTGATCATAATGCCAACGAGACCACCAGCTAACGCACAGTGGTTAAGGTGAATGGATAGGGAAGGAAATCAAAACAAGGAAGGGAGTGAATGAATCGGAAGTTTCAATTTATCATGAAATGTAACATGAATGTAACACGTAATGGTCAATTGATTGAATGAACGAACAATATTGGGTTCAAGACAATTGTGTACCAGCTTTCAAATGAACTATTAACTCCCCTCTGTGTATCTATTTAAATTACTATAATGCTGAATGCGCTTTCCTCCTACTACTTATGTATTACATCTACTTTACTGTATTTTCATTATGAGAACAATATTGTTATCTCTATCATTCTATCTATTATCCTTACTATATTACCTATTTTATTATCAACGTTATATTGTTTTTTTTTTCTTCGACTCAACTGGCATTAATAAATCTTTCTCTCTATTTGCCTGTCTGTTTGCTTTAAAAATTTTTCGTAAAATGTTTTCGATTTTAGTGAAATATGGCAAGTGTCTTCCTCCAACACAGCAAAGAGTTGAAATCCAACAATACTATAGGAACAAAATGTGTGAGTAAAATCAAATCTATGGTCAAAAATTTACACATACTGCATAAATAATGTGATAATACGATTTTCCAGGATAACTTTCATAAAAAAAGTTCGATTGTGACGCAATAGACGAGTATATGTTTTCTTCAGGTACTGGATTATGACCATTGCTTGGGACTGAAATCAGTCAAGGATAAGATAGAAGATGACCAATGAAAAAAAATTAAAAAAAGAAAATAACGACAATTTGCATGAAAGTTATCCAATTGTGATGCAATATCCAAGAATGAGAGAGCAAAATTATCCTCCGCATTTTATAAAGCACTTTGCACAATAGTTGTCGTGGAAATATATGATTGTATGGATCTTCCCATGTGCTTTCCTTTGGAACTTAGACTTAATGCTATTGTTTGGGATCAGTCATAGACAATTCGTGAATTTTTATCTTGTAGTTCTATATAAACGAGGATTGACACTCTAATAGTGGCAACTTTATTTACAACTGATGCAAAACATGTTACATGTACCATGATACATGTTAGAAAGGTTTACAGGCCTTTAAAATTCGTTTTTAATAGAACTTTTCTAGAAGTTATCCGCCTTATGCAGAGTCGTTTTGACAAATGATTAGCTTCATGCTAAACGCTCGACTTCTGCAGGAAGCATATGTAAGTCGAAGCTTTAGTATGGCACTAATCACACTTCAGAAGGACTCTGCATATGGCCCTATATGATTTTCAAGAAACTCTTGAAGCAATTATATAGTCTTCCTAGAAATTAAGTATTTTATTAATTTATTCTCCAAATCTACTTAAACGTTTCTCACTTCGTGAAAATTAAATTTTGTTTGATGTAATTGTAATATTTAATATTTAAATTTAGTTTAAATAATATTAAGTTTATTTACAACGCAAATTGATAGCTCACCTCGCTGGTAGAGTGATTAACGCGTGTCCTTTTAATGCACGTGATCCCGGGTTGCATTTCTGGTTAAAACGTACTAAAGAAATTAATTTCACAATCTTCACTTTCATCAATGATCGGTCTCCTTTAGCCTGAAGAACGTAATCGTGTGGCCTTAATCTAATTTCACTTCACTTTTCATATGAATGCAAATTCATTTCCGAAAAGCAGGAAATATGTGACTAGGCTTGAAGGAAGAATCAGTAAAAACACATATTTAAAAATTCTATTTCACTTAAAAAAAAGACAAATATAATTACCCATAAAAATCAGTAAGCTAAAAATAAATATGATGCCTTTAGTTGGCAATACCCTAATGTTAAAATCCTAGACGTAATCAATACATGTTGAAGAAATAAAATTAGGGAAACAGTAAGTTTTAGTTGATATAATTTATCATGGACGAGATTCCAGTTGATAAAGTATTAGACCTCTAATATAGTTGGTTTGTTAATGTTTATTAATAAATAAAATAAATATTTTTAAAGAAATAAATACGTAATTTGAACTTCAATTAATAATTTACAGAGCTCAATTACGTTCAATGTAAAATTTGTAAACCGCTGGTTGAATAATTTAAAGGGATGTTATTACTTTCTTGAATACGCACTGTACTTATAATCTTTAGTAATTACATATTTTATCTTTTGATATATTTTGAATATTCGTTTAGATGATCTTATTAGGTTACTATAGAAGAAAGTTTGAATAATTTTGATTTGCTAACCATTACTCACGGTTAAATACATAGTTTTCACAACATAGTTATATTCAAAAATTGTCGAATATCGTGTTTATTACATTTACTAGTAATTCGTAACATTTTAAACACTTATATTTAAAGTAATTTTACGCAATAAATATATTTAGGTTAAGGAAATGGAAAAAAATTTGAATCAATATAATCCAATTGCTCCGGGACCAGGGAAAGTTTCAGATATCGAAATTGTATACAATGTCTGAAATTTAAACATTGTTTCACTGGTGTGGCGGTTTGCATTGTGTCATAGCTGGTAATTAACATTTGAGGGAATTATTTGAGAATACCTTCTACGAAATGACAGCTACTATGCGTGAGCCTGACGGCATTTAAACGTGGATACATTGCACGAAGCCGTAGGCAAATGATAGGAAGAGAGAAAAAGTGGATACAGTAAAAAAAAGAGAGAAACAACAACCGCAAACACAAAGAGAAGCAATCAGACATAGAATGAATAAATGCGTCCTTTCCAATATACAGGGACATTTTTAACAGTTGCCTGACTATCTGAGCAGTTTCCACTGCTGAATGAAGCAGAATTAAAACTGGAATTGATTAAATATGTTGCTTTCAGATTAACGTAGCGCATCTGTTTCAATTCCAGTTTCCTAATCCATTTTCATTTACGGAATAAAAGAAGCTTATTTTGAAATTCGTACCAAAATCTATTCAATCAGTTCTATATTTTTCTCTAGTTGTAAGTAGAATAGGGGATATTATATACGGTACATACTAAATATAAAATACTAAAAACTTCCTATCGCGAAATAATCTTGAGCGTATACAAGTTGCATTTTTCGTAGTCTTCATGTTTAAAATGTTATCGGTGGGGTACAGTGGTTCAGTGATACAGCGCTTACTTCTGCTGGATGAGGTCCATATTTCGATCCCCGACTAAGTAAGTTTGTGGTGGACAACATCGTGTCCGTGGGTTTTCTCGGGGCACTCTGACATTCTTATTCCACCAATTCTTCCATTATCATTCACTTGCCTTAATCATCGCCTCCCTTAGCCTAAAGGGCATAATTGTAGTACTTTAAACTGAAATATTTCATTTTTTCAATAGTATCCACTTGTATCTTTTCCTTAATGGAGTTGTATGACCATTATTTCCTTACTTGTATAGACAAAAAACTGTGAGCTACGAATAAGTACCCAAGCTCAGCTTCACTATGTTTATATAAATTATTGATTGTTGGTCTACCCAGAAAATTTCTTGATACTCGATGTTATACCGCACACGTTCATAATTAATGAGCCAGTCAGGATTGTTTTGTAACCTGAGAAGCTGTGTTAGACATTGCATGAAGGGATAGAAGGCTATTTTTCGTTTCCTCTGTATCTGGAAAGTAATGTTTACTTTGCAACAAGAAATAGTGATGGTGAAAAGATATATGTGAAGCGGACTGGTTAAGGAAACGGAAACAGCTTTCACTGATGAATGTCTAGAAGCAAAACAGCTAGCTCTATATTCGGGATTTGGTACGAAAATAGCATGAAAACGTTTGTTATCCATTTCGAGAATCTGAGGTTTCCAACGATTTGCACGCCTGATGTCGTACGTAACATTTAGCAGCGATCAGAAGCTAGGCATTAGAAATGAACTCGAAGATTATATCATAAAAAGTAGATGTATCACAAACGTGTGTTGACGGGTGCTGAAATCCCTGCATCTCAGACCGTACCGAATTACGTTAGTTAACACATGAAAGACGCTATGTTGTTGTATATACATAGTTGCTTTATACGGTGTATTTATCGAAGGGCTTTCAGAACGATTGTTATACTTTATGACAAAGTCTACTTTCATTTGCACGGTTAGGAATGCTATAATATGATACACGTGATACGCGAGTCTTCTGAAGACCATCTCCTGATTTACAAAGATCCACTACACAAGCTGATAATTGGGGCAGCGTCTGGAACACGGAAGTGACGAACATGCTGAGCAATGAACATAATTCAGAATGCTAAAGTGTTTATTAGTGACTTTCCATATTTTAAATACGATACATACTGTTAAGAAACTAACTGCAAAATGTACGTTCTTCAAGGGAAAAAATAATGAATTATACATCATAGGAGTTTAGTGTTAAATGGAAGATCCTAATATTATAGTATCAATCATTCAACTAATAATGTGAATGCATTCTGAGCATCAACTGACATAACTACAGTAGTAGGACGCCACTTGACTGAATTTCTGTCCCAGGGATGTATGGCAATGGGTACTGTGACCCACCTCAAAAGGAATGTGTAGGACGGGGGTATGTGCTTCTAGATGTTTGGAGGTTCATCTCGTTCACTTTTATAAGTATAAAATTACCAAAAATTCAAAATTTGGAGATTTTTGAACTAACGTGTGCCTTTGAAGATGTTTTATTACGTTATGAATCAGCATAGGCGTCCAGGACATTAATACCTGCCCTTTAAAATTTCGAGAGGATGATGTATATGCCCACCCTTAAATTTTTGGAAATTACCAACTTTTAAAATTAGGTATGGTAGTATAGGATCTCATGATTCATGATCTATGTCGTTCTCTTTCATGGATATAAAATTGCCAAAAATACAAAGTTGAAAGATTTTTCAAGTCAAAGATTCTCTTTAATGAAAATATACGTTATGGATGAGTAGGCCTATAGGGGTCCAGGACATGGAAGTCCCTTTCTAAAATTTTGGGATATATGTGTTGGTCCTACCCTTAAATTTTCGAAATTTCCAAATTTTTAATTTTTGATATGGTAGTATATTACTACAATACGTACCTCGTGGGCCGTCTTGTTCCTTTTTATGAATAGAAAATTGTCAGAAATATAAATTAAAGATTATTGACCTCATGGTTTAATGGATCCTCCTCTTTAATGAGGATTTATTCCATTATGAATGAATATAGGGTACCCATACTACATGAGTATTTTTATTTTATCCCTCTAAAATTTCAAGAGTAGTGTGTAGCGCCACCCCATTAAAATTTGGAAATTTCCATGGTAGGATAGTATAAGCACATGATAAAGTTTGGCCGATTCTTCTTGCTCCCTTTTTATCAGTGCAATATTGTCAAAAAATATTTTTGGGAGGTGATAAGGCCAACAACGTTGGCAATGTAAAGATATGTATAGGACCCGAGATTGCTACTAGATACTAATAATTCTGTATTTCATGTATGTGTATTGTACAATAGAAGAGGGCGCGGTGGCTGAGTGGTAGAACGTTCACCTCCGGTGCTTGGGGTCCCTGGGTCGATCCCAGCTCGCGCCGTGTGTACTTTGTGGTGGACAAACACCGTGCTCGCGGGGTTTCTCGGGGTTCTCCCGTTTCCTCCCACTTTCTTCATTGCACTCATTTCTCATTATCACCGTCTCTTTTAGCATAACCGGCATAACCGTGGGACGTTAAATTTAAATATTTCATTTCATTTTGTACAATGGAAGGTTCATGGGGTCGATTTCGATGGTAACTTTTGAGAAATCCTAGTTCGATTTTCTGTGAGAGTAGTTCTTACAATAGGTTCATGTCATATATAGCCACTGTATAAGGAGCGTAAGTCCACACATTGACTATTTTGATAAAATCATCAAGTTTTAGTCAGGTTAAATTGAATTAGTATGATACACCACACATTAAGATTTGATGTTATTAATATGGGTTTGCTTTCGTGAAATAGCAGAATACGAAGAGTATAATGTCTGAAAAACGTCAGTTCATTCACTGCATCATTGTATTCTTACGTCAGCATTTTTTTCTCAGCTGATAGTATGAAAGTGCAAGATTTTCATTTCCTATAGTTCAACATTACATTTGAATTTGTCATCAGTAAAAAATGTAATGAAAATATATTTTCATAATACACATCAATGAGTAGTACATTTTTGAATGTTATGCTTACGACATTGTTAAAATGAAATTGTCTATACATCTGAAAAAAATTGCATTATTTTATTATGAATTACTTTTCAATGTCTTGATTTTGAATGTTGCAATAAATCAACGAAGCATATTTTGCTAAAGATGTCGAGTCAACTGTATAATGCCATGGCTCAATAATTTATATGAAATCTTCGAAATTTGAAATTTCTCAGTTCGACCTCCCACAATTATATCTTTTAGGCTAAGGGAAACAGATGATGAAGGCAAGTAGATGATGATGGAAAAATTGGTGGAATGAGAATGTCTGAGGAAACGGGAGTAAATTGAGGAGACCTACATGAAGATAAGAGGACAATATTAAGATGGATCTCGCAAAATATGAATATAAGGTAGACACGGGATCCAGTTAGCTAAGGACAGAGGTCAATAGAGACAATATCCATAAAAAGTATTTTAATAATATGCAGATTTAAGGTTTTCATACACTAGGTTTCCATACATACTAGACATAACCATATTTAAAGAGCTCAAGTCCATATAGGTTTAATTTCTTATCAAATAGGCAGTGTTCTATGTGTCTAGTTTCTTTTAATATAAAGTAACCTTAATGACAACAATCTGCGTAACAGCAAATAAACTGAAGAAAACAAATTAGAGCTTAGAATATCACATCACATACTTGGTTTGCACAGATCACAAAAGTAAATGTCTTGACCCTTATAATCAGTGCAATTTTCGTGAAACCATGATAGAAAAATAGAACATTGTATCCAGTCTTCGGTAAGTGGATGTGAATAATATTCATGACAAAACTTGCACCGGTAACTACCGCCTTCTTCTGAAGATTCTGGAAGTGACTTTCTTTGTAATTCCAGATGTATTTGATATATCTATAGCAACTGAAAAAATATTTCTTGCAGAAATATCTTGATCGGGACATTTTCTTCGTTTTTTTCTGGTAGTTCCTTTAAGGAAAGTGCACTAGTACCTGCTTTGGTAGACTTATTGAACTTGCTATACTTCTTCGCACTCTTCTTTTGTAGAGATTTTTGACAGTGAATCCCTATTCGTTTTGCTCCTTCTTAAAATATTCTCTTTGCATACACTGCCACAGGAAACAAAAGAATATCTACAGCATATGGACTGCATAGTTACAATTATTTCCAAATATGATAATACAGGCAAGACTCCACACACTATTCATGCATGCTATGTTCGCAAACATTCCACATAATAGTAGGAAAAGATTCTGAAAACTTTACATTGTGATTTTTTTTTTCTTTTAGCAAAATGTGTAATTTCCTTGCTTCTTCTCTCTCGTGGAAACAACAACACGTAGACATTAGGCATTCACGTACTTCACTTTTTCGACTAGTGACGCCACAACTTGGTCAATCATTTCCAGTGTTGGGAAGTAACGTAACGCAAGTAACGCGTTACTTGTAACGCGTTACTTTTTAAGTAACGTTTCCTAGTAACGCGTTACATTTTTTCCAAAGTAACTGTAACGGTAACGCGTTACAAATTTTTAAGTAACATACCTAGTTTGCGTTACTTTTTTCGCGTTACTTTTCGGATGAGTAACTATAATATATGTATATTTTTGTTTTTCGGAAACAAATGTTTCCTTCCTGTAAATGAATTTCTCAGAATGAAACAATCGAGCATGAACTACGTATGTCAGTGACCGACAGTCACAGACACACAGAGAAACAGATAAGTTCGTAGTGCCACTTGCTGTTTTTTTGAAGATGAGGACACCCTTAGGGAAATCACGTGTACTGATTGCAAGCACCTGGAAGATTGTGTCGTAGAGTTTGACAGCTCCAAATCAATACATTCAGTGAGTGAACTATGAGTGCAATGATACCGGTAGTCTATTTTACTTTGATTGGTGTTGTTTTTATAAAGATGGAGAACGAAAATATTTTACCTTTCGAACATTTGAAAGAATACTTTTTTTTAAGAGCTTAGGATGATGGTGGACAGAATTTAAAAGTAAAGTGTCTGAAGTGCCCCGGCAGAAAATATTTATCAACAACTAGGGTGCCATAATTAACGATTTACAGTAAGGTGTTAATATGAATAAACTGTGTTTTGATGAGCAGGCCTACTTTATTACTAGAAAATAGTTTGCTGATGGTACGTAATATTGGAGTTCTTTCAGATCAGTTTGCTTATCCTAGAGTTCCGTTGATTATAGAGTAGTGTAATGTTTCTCTATATTCTTTATTTTTAATTTTAGATAACAACATTGTTATTATTATATAATTAGTTTAGCAGAATAATAATAAGCAACCATTTTTTCTAACGCATAGGGATGAACACGAGTCAAGCTAAAACTCGACTCGACTCGAATTCAAGTCGAGTTTCAAGTCAAGTCAAGGGTAATATCCTCGAGTCGAGTTCCGAGCCTATTCAGTTTTTCGCGTCGAGTTTAGAGTCCAGTCGAGTTTGATAAATTGCTCGTTCGTTTTCATGGCCTGATTATACTGGAAAACGAAAGCCATGGAATACTTTTAGTGTTGCTCACGAGAGGGGACACTGCTCGCATCTCGTCTCGTCTCGATAACGAGACCACAAGAGATTTTTATAGAAGGCTCAGCTCGGCTTGGTTCAACTGAGAAGATGCCTCGAGCCGGCTCACTTGGGGTGAACCATCGGCTGGAGCTGGCTTGGTAGGGATGAGCCATTTGCTCGGTTCGGCTCAACTGAGCCGAGGGCTCTAGCCGAGTCGGTTGGGTGAGCTGTTGGCTCGGCGCACTTCTCGGTTCGGGTCGATAGTGAATGCACGAATCGAGCTGCTCGAGTCGTTGACAATTCTAAACCCGGGCCGAGCAGTTTTGAAGATATTTGGCCAGTGCCCTATAACTTTTAACAGTGTTTGGCTCGAGCCCGAATACTCAACCTAGACTCTCAACCCAAATTCAGAAGCTCGTGAACAATGTCCTTGACTCCTAGACTTCACGACTACCGAGGTTGGCAATCAACTAGTTTTTTAGTGTTCAAATACAAACCGCCTATCTTTCTTTTTATATACAGTGTTGTTATAATTAATAATAATAATAATAATAATAATAATAATAATAATAATAATAATAATAATAATAATAATAATAATAATAATAATAATAATAATAAAAGTTGTAGTAGTAGTAGTGTCATTGATAATAATTATACTGTCTATGTAATGTACTTGAAAAATACACTCGAAACTACACACCAGATTTGGCTCGAGTCGATTCGGAACTCGAGCCCAATTCGAGTCGAGTTGGAGGAAATTTTTCGAGTCGAATGCTCGGGTCGAGCTCAAAGATGTCTGATTCTAATCGAATCGAGTGTCAAAGAAAACTCACTCGAACTCGCTCGGGTCCATCCCTACGAGTAACGCAGTATGGCGTTTTATCAATGTTACATTACATGGAAATGTTCATATATCAAGTGAAAATTTGCATTTACATAAAGCAATTCAGAACGTGCAATAATAATAATAATAATAATAATAATAATAATAATAATAATAATAATAATAATAATAATAATAATAATAATAATAATAATAATAATAATAATAGCGGTAGTAATAGTAGTAGTACGGAAAATTGAAGTCATAATTTTTTCACATTTTTAAAGTTTCGGACCTAAAAGTAACGCGGTAGTAACGCGTTACTTTCGAAGTAAAGTAACAGTTACTTTTGGGGGGCAAGTAACGCGTTACTAACGCGTTACATTTTAAGAGAAAGTAAAGTAACTTGTAACGCGTTACATTTTTACAAGTAACTTACCCAACACTGATCATTTCCTGCCATCTATATTAAATGAACTGTAAATTACGTTATTTGCTTTGCCTCATATATTCACTTTGCGAAGGCGACAAATGGTTCTTTCATATCGATTTAGGATCGTAAAAGTAGATTCTGTCTGAGCAATTATTCTTCTATTGAAGCAAGCCACAACTTCCAGTTGCAATATTGGTTCGTATAGTGAAAATCCGTAAGAAGGAGTGAGAAACTGTGTTTGATATGGATTTAGCATGTCAAGAACAGATCATATCTCCGATCTTATTTTTCTATTCCAACTGGAAGCCATAGCTCTGCCACTTTCGGCTTCAATATTGACTATTACATAGTTTGGAAGGTCACTGCAGCTTCTCAATTTGAAACGGAATTAAGTTGTAATTTGTTTGTAATAGTGTCAACGATAAAATATTTTGTATAGGTATGCAATATGGATTTCTCATCATAAACCCCTTTTAGTTTCCTTCTTGTTTTATGAGGATCAATGTTGAAACACAAAGTACCGTAATTAATTCTACCCAGAGACACCAGCAAGACTTTTCCAAGCAGGACAAAAGACCGATTCCAGGGTAGGGTAACATACCTATACCTACACAAAAGCCCAGTCGCTAATGTACATATACATTGATGCATGTATGTGCATATTATACACTGCTGCACAGAACTTAAGCAACTCGAAGAAAGTAGCAGACAATAAAACGACAAGATCACTGCACCAAGTATAATCAACAGAAAAACGGTACAGATGCACATGTGAAATTGGACTGTACGAGGGCATAGCAATCATTGTCATGTGACCATCATGAACAGGCACAGACCGATATTTCTGGAGTTTCGTTTGTTATAGTGGAATGAGGAATGTGCGGAATTTTAATGTATGGAATTGGCAAATGTGGAGAGTTCCAGCCACCTACAACATGGCATATGGCGCTTAGTGTATGTAAATACAAACGGCAACCCGTTTGGAAAACTGGTCACGTAAAGAAGTCAACTCAGTTATTCGATTTCTGTGGTAGAAATATGTAACCCAAGCTGAAATTCACTGGCAGCTGGTAATTTACCTAGAGATTGTAATGTCTCGTCATCATGTCACAGAATAGTGTCGAAAGTTTGCAGTTGGTAGAGAAAATGTCACCGATGAAGAACGCAGTGGCCGACCCAGAACTGTTGAAGTAGTTTCTCTGGGACATCGTCGACCATTCCCCCTACAGCCCGAACCTCGCTTCCAAGTGACTGTCACCTGTTCCCGCACTTGAAGAACACCTAGGAGATCTTCGCTTCTCTTCAGACAAGGAAGTGAAACATTTCGTTACAAAGTGGCTGAACACGCAAAAACAGGATTTTTAAGGGGAGAAAATCTTAAAAATTCATCCCATGATGCGACAAGTGCCTAAACAGATGTGGAGACTGTTGAAATATAACCTCCTAATGTAATACTATCTGTTGGTTGCATTGGTTGTATGAAATAGTATATACAAGTTTCACTGCAGGCTTTGTAACTTTACTTTCTGATCACTCCTCGTAAATAAAGAATATTTGGTAAACTGAATTCCTTAAAAATAAAATTTCTTTGACACACAGGAAGAAAGTGTCTCACATAATTTCAAGAAGTGTGTAAAACTCCAGGACAAACCAACTTTATATCTTTTTCGTATTTTATATTATTCTATTTAAATTACACCTCATCATAGTGAGTAAAATTTAAGTATGCTTATAGATATATTAGTTTGCATTTTAAGCTTGTTACTTAACTTTATAATGGAATTTATTATATTAACAATCTCAAGGAGGTTTTTATTTTTTCTTTCTATTTTCCAATTTACAGAACTATTCACACACATGATTTGTCTTCTCTTTGTATCTTCCAAAGATAATGCCAGGAAGTGCAATTCTGTACAAGTAAGGTCATAAATACTTCTCTAGTCATAAATTTTACAAGACTTTTCTTTTTAATTTTCTCATCACAAGCAATTCCGTTTACATTTCTAACAAATTGCCTCTGATATTCTTGCTTTAATAACTCTTCTGATACAAAGCAAGCTCTCTAATAATGTAAAAAATAGTCCAGTGAATATAAATATATTTTAAAACCAAGAACATAAATTGAAAAACAAAAATATTTCAGAATACTTAACAGAAAATACCAAGAACAAGTTGAAAAAGTATGTAGAGTTACTATTATTTTGTTGCACTCCTTTATTTAATTACTTGGCTGCGTTGCCTCTAAGTGTTGTATAGTTAATACCCATTTCCTATTTACCCACTACATATTGTCTTGTCGAAAGCGTCTTAGACTTAAACACCTGATACGTTTTTTTTTAAAAACTTAGATACATTGTTTACTAATAACAAGTTGAAAGTTAAGAGCGATAACGCTGGAGGGTAAAAAGTAAACTAACAATAGTTTAAAATTTCTTGAGTATTTCGTATATATACGTACAACGATAATAGCAAAACTTACGTTCGTCTAGCCTAATTACCAGTCTAGCGAAGAAGAAGATGAAGAAAAAGACTACTATATTTTTTGTGTTCATTATGATATTACTTTCGTTTCTATGGTAATCGATAACAGTTTAAAAATAAAAGTTTAGCAGTTCGTTATAAATTTATAATAACTTATATGTCATTAACGATGATAGCATGTACTGGTTTCTTTCTGCTTTCATAACGAATGGCCTGATGGGGACATGTTTTACCATAGTAATATTTTCATTTTAAGAGCTTCTCTTCTAGTATAAATTTCCATTTCTTATAGAATTTATTTTGTGTTTTACTTCCCACAATCTGTCCTTTAGACCAGTGGTTCCCAACCTTTTCTAACTGAACGTTCACGACATTACGACACAAAGCCTATAAGTTTACATAAAGTAGGGACTCTATGCAATGCTGAGTATTGTTGCTGTCGCTAGAGGTACTGACTTCTATATAGTCTATCTAAAAATTGATTTTGTCTAATCATTAAATGCTTCTTGACTTTTAAATTCGAAAATTTCCCAACATACCATATGGAACTGTACAACAGACTGATTAGGAATCACTATTTAAGATACAGAAGACGATCATAAATGAATGATAATGAAATGAATGGTGAAAGAACAATATATAATTCGTATGCTCTGAGCGAATTCGCACTTAAGAAAGACAAGTCTTGATCTAATGCCGTGGACCATTATGCCGCTATGTCAAGTGATCAAATCAATCCATATTTTATTTCAACATTGAAATCAATTAAATTCATTTCGTAATTGTTCGAAGGTGTTGCAAGAAGGACAAGAATATCTTAACTTCTGCAACCCCACAATATACATCAGAAATCACCAAATACAGACTACCAGAAGAGCAAAGAATGTGAAGAACAGGAAAGAAATATCACTTTTGCAGCATCACTCTACTCATTACTAACAACAGTTCATCTTGAATTTAATGATGAGTGTAGAGAACATGTATGAGCTAGGGCGAATATGTACTTCCGTTGGAGATTGTATTAACGAATGTTTACTTAGTTGCTCCTTCAACACAAAAAGTGAGTTTCGTTTCACAAAGTGAAATTACGGATCAGGGACGGTGCCAGACTAAAAATAGTAGGGGGCTAAAGTTTGTGGCTTCAATTTTTAAGGGGGCTGACTACCAAAACAGATAGTTATGAATTGCCTATACGAATATTTTAATAAATACGTAATTTGATCAAGTCAGTGCTCAAATTCTAATTTGAATAAACAAATAATTCAAAGTGTAACATTTAAGATACACGATCAATCAATGACAAATTAATATTTGATACAGTTGATTAGATTTTTTCTTAAATAGAGCTGACCATATAATATGCCAAAATATAAACGAATGAAATATTTACAATTGAATATGGTCTATTGCTAAATATTTTTGAATAAATTTGATGTTTAATATATATATATATATATATATATATATATATATATATATATATATATATATATATATATATATATATATATATAATATATATATATAGGGAGAATTGCCATTTATCCGTATGTTCTGAACTCTTGACTAAACCAATAATGGACAAATAGCTGTTTTGCTATTTTAATCAATTTGAATGTTACACTATCTTTCATTAGGTATGTTAATAGAACATTGGTTCATGGCATTTGATCACAGGCGTGTTATTGTACATTGGATTTCAAAACTTTAAAGCATTTCCTTTACCATACTCTTAAGTAACATGAAAAATTGCACATCCATTACTAAGTAGATAAAAAATATACCTAAGTAAGTCAGCACAATATTTCTACAAACAGCAAGAAGAAAATGATACACAGGAGGAAACTAAAGCAGAATTCGCCTGTTCTTGTGCGCAGTTGCAAAGTTATGAATTACCTTATTCAATTTTGCAAGTTTTTTCTCTATTGACAAAACAAATAGAGCATATACTCGAACACTGCTTCCTCGACTGTGAAAATAACCTTTAATTTGTCGTAGACAAGGAAATGTTTTCTCACAATCCAGCTGTTAACGGAGGAATGCACATTGCAATAACACACAGTTCATACAATTCATGGAAATAAAGCCTGAAAGATTCCAGCATAAGAAGCATCTCTTGAAGACTCAATACTTTTATATTCCTCTCAGTTTCTTATATACTAATAATGTTTGGAGCTAATTCCAATTCAGACTCCAAACTGACTAAATCGCAGGAGTAATGACTGGCAAAGGGTTTTATCTTCACGTAACTGAGAAAATTCGCATTTGTTTGGATTCAGATAGCTCACACAGGCACGTAGCCGGGATTTCGTGAAGGGGGGGGGGTCCGTAACATTAAGTACTGTGGTCATCGCACCAGGGGGTCGATCATTCTAAACTATTTTACTGGAACATATATTGGTTCGTTTAGCCAAGATTTCGCAACGGGGGGGGGGGGGGGGGTGACATGAAATTCTAAAGGCCCAGGAGCTCAATCAATCTAAACTACTTTACAATCACCATATATTGGCTTGTTAGGACAATAAAATGAGGATATGATGATAACAATTTTAATAACAAACTACGAAGAAATCTCGAGTAAAATAATAAAAAAACAATATTGTAAAAGATTATACAATATTTACGTCCTTCCTCTGTTTATTCAAATATAACAATTTTCCTTTCCTTATGACCTCAAATATTGTATAAAAAGTACGCACTATCCACTTTTATAAAAAGTACATACTCAATAATGTCTTGTAAAATATTTTATAATATCTGCGTTCTTTTCTCTGTTGAATCAAAACGTTAATGGTGGCTCAATGGTAGAGCGTTCACCTCTGGTACTTGGGGTTCTGGGTTTGATCCCAGCCCCCGCCAAGTGAACCTTGAGGTGGACAAACACTATATGCGTGGGTTTCTTCTGGGTTTTCCCGTTTCCTCCCACTTTCATCAAACCACCATTTTCACTCATTTCTCATAATCACCGTCTCCTTTAGCCTAACTGGCATAAACGTGGGACGTAAAACTCAAAGATTTTATTTCATTTACATTTCAATTCAGATTTCTCATTTTGTTAAAAAATATTAATTTCAGTTTTCAGCAGGATTGAACAACATCGTTCTTCTTTCCAGAAGAAATCATTGTCATAGCGAAGAAACAAAACTTCGGTGGAAACCTTGTCTGCAAGTTTAGCTTCATAAAGTGATAGATTTCTTGAGTTGTGGAATCGAACCATGCAGAAAGCGGAGAAATTCAATATTGATGAACCAGTTTTGCCCAGAATAAGGAAGATGTAAAAACGCTACGACGAAGATAATGATCCTCATACGCACCAAACGCCAGAGGAAATGTACAGACAAATATTTTTTGAAATAATTGATGTGACTGTGGATTCGCTAAATCCTAGCTTTCAAACAAAGGTTTTGGAAATCATTTCAGAAATGGAAGCTTTTGCTATTGGTTAAAGTGGTGCTGATCGAATTCTGCAGTTCTATGGGACATAAGACTTACTTTGATAAAGACAAGCTAACATTGCATGGGGATAACGTTGGAGAACCGTCAGGGTGTCCGGAATGGGACTGACGGTTTTTAGAAATGTATAGTTTTAATATGATCAAAGATACAGAAGGAGAAAACTACATTTTAAAGGAGAATTCAAAAAGTTTATTTCGTCTTACTTACAAGTCATTCTAACTCAGTGTAACTCCACGTAAGCTCCATTTGTAACTCTTACAATATTTAGCCTGAACTCAATTCCTCTCCACGTATTCTGTAACATCTGAGGTGTTACTAAAGCAATCGCATTCCTAATACGGTTCTTCAATTCATGAAGGTTACGCACCTTTTCACCAGAATACACAAGGTCTTTAACATACCTCCACATGAAGAAGTCCAGTGGGTAACATCAGGAGAGCGTGGGGGCCACCTAATTGGTTCATCACGGCCTATCCAACGGCCAAGAAATTCAGCATCCAGGTACTTTCTCACTTGTAGGCTCCAATGTGGCAGGGCACCATCCAATTGAAATATCATTTGAGGTTGCAAATGTTGTAACTGGGGAACAGTAAAGTATTGAAGCATGTCGAAGAACGTATTTCCTGTTATGGTTTGTTCTATGAAAAAGAAGAGGCCTATAACTGCATTATGTGTTAAAGCACACCAAACATTCAATTTGGGACTGTCTCTAGAATGTTCCCCAGTAGCACGCCAACGTGGGACCCATATTTGTTCGACATCGGCCAACGTCGGCGTCGTGGGATCTAAACTGGCTCACAATAACACACTAATTTCCCATATGGGTCCCACATGGGATCTTGGTGGGCTTGCCGATGTTGATTTACCGATATGGGTCCCACGTGAGAACTTGGTGGGGTTGCCCATGACAGATTTGCCAATGTCGGTCTCACATGGGATATAAATAGGCTTGCCCACCAAAAAGAAAAAAAGCATGGGAATATTTCCTTTTTCTAATGAATAAATTTGAAGCACATGAAATTAACATTTTTATGGTTCTGTGGCAATTATTTGAAAAAGTGGTTTTTCGATTCAGCTTCGATCTATGTCGAATCGATGTCGATCGGAGTACGCAGGTTGTTTGTCAACTGTTCACAGTTTTAAAACCATAACACCGTATGGCGCCACAAGCGGTGCGAAGCGAGGGAAAATCAGGAAAAATATTGACGGTTGTTTTGTTGTTTTGTTTTCCCTTCAATTCGTTGAAATCGTATGAAAAATTAGAACGGTGTAATTTATTTATTTTTTATTAAAAAAGAAAACTATAATATTATTGAAGGTGTGTATTAAAATGAGTGTTTCTTTCATTACTAGAATGTAGTCCTATAGCTAGAATGTATACTAGAATGTATACTAGAATTATAGAAGAAATAGGCTGAGCTCATACGTTTCACAATTGTGTATAGAAGCTGGGCGATCAGAAATGTCGCCTATTCTATGTTCCTTGTGAAAAGTACTGGGCGATTCAAATATATTTGAATAGCTCCGTTCTTTTTACAAGGAACATATAGAGCTACATCGGTTAACCATGGGAGCTAGAACGACGATGTGGGTATAGGGAAGGTCTAGATGGGCCGACATGGATCCCACATAGATCCACATCGATCAACTATGGGAGCTAGAACGAAGATGTGGGTTCAGGTAAGATCTAGGTGGTTCAACATAGATCCCACATAGGTCAACTAGGGAGCTAGAACGACGATGTGGGTATGGGGCAGATCTAGATGGGCCGACATTGATCTGACATAGGCCGGTATTGTTCAACCAGGGACCAAGATCGATCATGTTGATATAAGGCAGATCTATTTATAGATGGGGCGACATGGATTAATGTGGGGCCAACATTTATCTGGAAGAATCCACATGCGACCCACATAGATCAACATGGACGCCGATGTGGATCGACATAGATTTGCCGATCTTGGCCAATGTCGGCAAAATGTTTCCCATTCTGCATAGATCCACATCGACACCGACATCGATCCCACTAACAAATCCCATGTTGATCGACATCGGCCCATCAATTGTGCTACTGGGATTGTATGTACGCATGCGGATTCTCAGATCCCTATATCCTAACATTGTGTCTGTTAACACAGCCAGACAAGTGAAAAGTTGCCTCATCAGAGAAAACAACGTTCAATAGGAAATTATGGTCATAATCAATCCTGTCCAGAATTTCAGTAGCAAATGCTGCTCTCTATGGCTTATCGTTTCTTGCAACAATTGCACCTTATACGCGCGCAAACGTAAGCGTTTGTGTACAACATCGTGCATTGCTGACTTTGGAATTGCCAATTGCTTGTTCGCTGTGCGAATTGACTTTCTCGGGCTACGTGAGAAACACTCTCTTATTGCTTCCACACTTCCTTCTGACACACGCGATTTACCACCGCTGTGTTGTTTCACTACATTCCCCTTTGATAAAAATTGATCTTTCCACACCTGGATACTGTTGCGTGATGGAGGATCCTTGTGGTAAACACGTCGAAAGTTTCGTTGAACTTGAATAACACCTTTTGTCTCTGCAAACCACTACACGCATTGCGCCTTTTCGTCTGCCGACGCCACTTCTGTTTATCGGTGATACTGGCGCCGTCACCGGTAGTTGTTCAAGTATGAACATTTGCTGAATAAAACTTTTTGAGTTTTTCTTCAATATAAACGTTTTTTTCTCCTGTATCTCTGACCATATTAAAACTATACAGTTTTTAAAACCATCAGTCCCATTCCGAACACCCTGTATAATTGTAGATGTGTGCAGAACGAGGAAAGAAGTGGCCAACTTCCAGACAATACAAATATGCTCCCATTCGTGAAATATTCACAGAATTTGTGAAGTTACTGCGAACGAGCTTAACTATACCTGTTACTTCTTGTACCTCTGAGCCGTCATTTTCAGTACTTAGACAATCGAAAACATTTCTGCAGACAACAATAACCCAAAAAAGATGAATGATTTGGCAATTTTGCATGTTCATAAGGAAATGACTAAAAATATTGACGTTAACAAAATTGAAAATAAATTCATAAGTGCAATTGACGTAAGAAGAAATGTGTTTTATATTGGAAGTTAACATGTCATGATTATTACAATTATTAGGTACACTCATGTCCAAAATGATTGTCGCATATCTATAATTGTCTTCTTGTAAGAATATAATTTGGTAATGCTTTTATAAGGTACTTTTAATACTGATATTATGTGTATAATCGAGAAATGTATATTTGCGGTAAATTTCATAGGAAAAGAATTATAAATACGAAAATTAG